>NC_138992.1:10693809-10956070 GCF_964341445.2 Mesoplodon mirus
TCTTGACCACAAAGGAATCATACTGGATGTGCTTTTCTGTAATCTTCTGTTTTCTTCTTAATAATGTAGCCTGACTGGATTTTCACATCAAATATTCCTCCACACCATGACTTTTCATAGTTCAGGTTTCAGTTGTCTGAATATATCAAAATTTAATCCATTTATTAGTTTGGACATTTAAATTGTTTCCAATTGTTTTTCCTGGATATTATGAAAATCACTACTATTAACATCCTTCTAGCTAAATCTTTGACAGTTATGTTTTCAATCTAATTAACATAGATGTGTCAAAGCATATGCATGTTTAAAAATTTGGGGGTATATATTGTCAAATTGCCCCCTAGAAAAATTACATCACCATTACCTGCTATGTTCTGCTGATTTCTCCTGAGCATCCCTGGTGGAAGCCAGTTAGGGAGGATGTGCTGAGGTGTGTGCTGAGCTGCCATTATTAAGGGAAGCTTAAAAAAGAGGAGTTGAAGGGGAAGGCTGAACCCTGTTTCTCATTTACCAAGCCCAACATCATTTATTAATGCTAAACATGGTACCTTCTTATCAAGAACGACCGCCCCACAACTTATTTATACATTTAAAAAAGTCATACTAAAATATGTATTGCAAAATAAAACACACATAGAAAAAGATGCACAAAACAAAAGTCACTATTATAAAATGTTAAAGTGGATATACATATATATGTATACACACACTCATATGTATAAAACTCTATCCATACCCATGGTTATTAGGAACGGGAAAATCAATTTCCTTTGCTGAGTGTCTGTGCCAATATAGTCCATTGCCAGTGTCTCAGAAGTCTATCCTGAATCCCTTCCAGATCATCCTCCCTTTCCCTGGAGGTAACTATTATTCTGCCTTTCATGGTAATCACTTCCTTGTGGCTCGTTATTTTTAAAGTTGTAAATAAGATGCATGCCCATGGCAAGATAAACAAACAGTATGGAAGTGAGCATTTAACATTTCCCTCAGCACCCATCCTCTTCCCAGGGAGAGCAGCTATTAACAGGGTGGTTTATTATGTCTTTCTAGGTCAATGCTAGCCAACAGAACTTTCTGCAATGATGACAAGTTCTATTTCAGCACTGTTGAATGCAGTAGCAACAAGGTGCATGTTAAAAATGAGCATTTGAAATGTGGCTAGTGTGACAGAAGAACTGAATTTTAAATTTTATTTCATCTTAATTAATTTAAGTTTTAGTAGGTGCATGTGGCTAGTGGCTACAATATTGGACAACACAGCTGCATATTTTTGAAACACTTTCTCACCTGCTGACATACTGGATCCTCTCAGCATCTTACACGTGAGGAAATGTACATCTTAGTGAGATGAAGAATTAGCCTCAAGTCTCCCAGCTAGCAGTTACAGAGGTCCCTTCTTGATGTCATGCCTAGAGCCCTTTCCACACTGCCCTTCTAGACATAATCAACACCACCACAAAGGCCAGCTGTGCATGCGATTTTTTTTTAAAAGCATCTATCTCAGCCTACCGTCTCAGCTAGAATTTGAGCTGCCCACTCAAGGTTCTCTGTGGTTTGTTTTCAAAAAGGGTGGGGTAAGTGTGATGCTTCCTCCCCCCAATGACCTTTTTTCTCTGGGTCTACATTTCCATGAGCTGTTTTTGAAAGCTAAATTTTGTATAGACTCGTGTTATCACCAAAGTGATCTTACTTTTAAAAATCATTATCTCTTTTTTCTTTTGAGACAGAAGAATAAAAACAAAAAGGAGTACAGTTCCTGTCTGAGCTTGGATTAAATGAGATATTTTAAAATCATGGCTCATGACCTTTTTTAAAACTGTCTTTTATTTATTTATTATTTATTTTTGGCTGTGCTGTGTCTTAGTTGCTGCATGTGGGATTTTCATTGTGGCATGCTGGATCTTTAGTTGCAGCATACGGACTCTTAGTTGTGGCATGTGAACTCTTAGTTGCAGCATGTGGACTTCTTAGTTGCGGCATGCATGCGGGATCTAGTTCCCCAACCAGGATCGAACCCAGGCCCCCTGTATTGGGAGCACGGAGTCTTACCCACTGGACCACCAGGGAAGTCCCTCACGACCTTTTAATTTACTGTCATCAGGCTCACATTGAAAGAACTTGGACCAGGAGTCACCAGATGTGAGTCCTGGTCCCAAGTCGACCCTGTTAGCATGTAGGGGTCATCTGAGTAATAACTTGGTGAATTACAGACTTAGCAACTGCTTAGGAGAGCCCCAGAAGCACCACCTAAAACACTTAGGGTGAAGGTACTTAATATTTATAGATTCCCATCCTGTGCATAATTTCTGTTGCTCTTGTCACACAATTGAAATTGTCTCCTCATTGGACAAGAAGGCAGAGGTGGTGTAACACTTACCTGGGTAACCTTAGCTCTTTGCAAAAATCACTTGCCCAGAGCAGGTGCTGAAATTTATGTTCAATTGAGAGAAAGAGGAAAGGAAGGGAGGAAGAAGAGGAGGAGGAAGAAGGCAGGGAGGAAGGGAGGAGACAGCACCCTAGTGACCAGTTATTTACTTTCCATACATTATCTCATGCTTATTCCTTCCGACAACTGAGTAAGAGAGATACTGTTGAAGAACCTGAGATCAGAGAGGTCAAGCAACTTGCTGAAGGCCACACAGTGGCCAAGTAGTGGTGTTTTGGTTCTTGAGGCAACTCACAAAGCTAGAATCCAGACTCCCAGATTATCGCTCTCGTTCCAAAGATTGTTAAGAATGGCAATGAAATCAGTGTCTTTGCTGAGTGCCTGTGCCCCCAGGGAAGTCCCACAGATGACTTGAGAAAGACAGAAGTCTTGGATCAGTTCTTGCCTGCAGCCCTTTCTCTTCCTCACATTAAGCCAATCTCAGACCAGGTTCCTGAGCTGACAGTCTCATGCATATGGATTTAGAGGGGGAGCAGCTTTCTCAGCAGGCCTAGGGAAGTAGATTAATTTCACAGAGGCCCCCTCAGCAACCTGGAGGGACCTTCCTCTGAATCATTAAATCTCATCTTTTGTCTGGCTGGAGAATGGGCATCATCACTCCCTTCCCATCTCCCCCATCACACTCTTTGTTGTAGATGATCATTCCAGGAGGGGAGAAGGCGCTGGCCCACCAGGCTTGGGAAAGGCAGAAAAGGAGGGCTTTGCAGGAGGTGACCCAGCCTCGGGGTCCCCTGAACTCTGAGGCCTAATCCCCAGTAATGACCTGTGTCGGAGAGAGTCTTTGTGAAGCTGATGAAAGGAAGTGGGCCTGGGGAGGGGCCGCCCTCTCACCCACAGTTCTCAGAAGGGCTTGGATTGCTTCGAATAAGTGTATATGGTGGGCGGGGACACACCTAGCTGGGAGGCTGCTGCCTGTCACAAAAATGGGGTGCCTGGAGAGGCTTCAGGATGCCCGGAGTTTCAGGTTTCCCCCTCCACTCCCCACCTCTTTAGGACACCCACACTCTCCCACCTTGGTCCTTTGCAGGAAGCTACTGGAACGGACACTTAAATTCCATAACCTATAGCATGGTTCGAGATCACAATCCAGATCAAGAAGAGATCAGAAATAAGTGACTTACTTTTAATTTAAAAAAAAAGCTTATTTTTGTCTGCGTCAGGTCTTAGTTGTGGCACGCGGGATCTTTCACTACAGCACACAGGCTCTTCATGGCACGCATGGGCTTCCTCTCTAGTTGTGGCGCGTGGGCTCAGTAGTTGCGGCCTGCGGGCTCCAGAGTGCGTGGGCTCTGTAGTTGTGGCACACGGGCTTAGTTGCCCTGCGGCATGTGGGATCTTAGTTCCCTGACCGGGGATTGAACCCGCGTCCCCTGCACTGGAGAGCAGATTCTTAACCATGGGACAACCAGGGAAGTCCCAGAAATAAGTGACTTATTTAGAAAAATTTAAAAAATGATAAAATACAAAAGCGGAGACTTTTCAAGAGAGTATAATAACGCCTGAAGGAGTGGTACACTGTCACACTGGGGTTCGAACCCAGACTTCATCTTGCTGAGACTCAGGTCTTGGTCTGTAGTGAGAATTCGAGCTAAAACTTGCCAGCCCAGGCTCTTGCTAAGTGGTGGCTACTCGAATGAATCCAAGTAATCAACTAGTCTAATCCCTCATTTCTTGGATGAAGAAAAGTGAGTCCAAGAGAGGGGTAGTGACGTGGTGAAGGTTGCACAGCAAATCAGTTGCAGAACTAAGATGAAAACACTTCGGCCCCTAACATCAAAGTGCTATCAGAGGAGGTCTGTAATCAAAGTCCATCTTTATTTTAAAAACTGGATTTGTGGTGTGCACAAATTGGGAGATAGTGTCACAGGCATCCAAGAGATGTGAAAAATGACTCCACATTCCCTTTGGAATATTGTGATCATATTTCTGCATGGTGTTTTCTTCGGAGCAGAAATGAAAAATCATAAGTTTTTAACCCAAGAACTGACATGCTGGGTAGTTATTACTGCTTGAGCATGGAGCATGGTAGAGACTAGTTCTATTTCTGGGGGGAAAAAAAAAAAAGGAATGGGAAGGAAGCTTGAGTGACAGCTAGGAAGGAGCTGTCTGTTCTTGGAGTCTGAGGCCACCAAAGTCAAAGAGCTCCACTTCTTTTTTTTAAAGGATCTCCATTTTGATTAGAAATGAATTTAATATGGTTTCTTTAACTGAATTCTTGGCTGGTTTGATTTGGGGGGAGGGTTCTGACATTTTGTGTAATGAGTCAGATACTTTGCTCAGTCTGAGGGCATCAGAGATGTTCCTTGAGTACAAATGACTATTAATACAGCCATTAATTAATATATATTAACATAACCACTCATAAAATTGATAATGACCAGCCCTTGCATGATCTCTTGGAATTCTTGTGAGGCTTTGAAGAGAGGTTTTTTTTTTTTTTTAAACATCTTTATTGGAGTACAATTGCTTTACAATGTTGTGTTAGTTTCTGCTGTATAACAAAGTGAATTAGCTATGTGTATACATATGTCCCCACAGCCCCTCCCTCTTGCGTCTCCCTCCCACCCTCCCTATCCCACCCCTCTAGGTGGTCCCAAAGCAGAGAGCTGATCTCCCTGTGCTATGCAGCTGCTTCCCACTAGCTATCTACTTTACATTTGGTAGTGTATATATGTCCATGCCACTCTCTCACTTTGTCCCAGCTTACCCTTCCCCCTCCCCACGTCCTCAAGTCCATTTTCTAGTAGGTCTGGGTCTTTATTCCTGTCCTGCCCCTAGGTTCTTCATGACCATTTTTTTTTTTAGATTCCATATGTATGTGTTAGCATACGGTATTTGTTTTTCTCTTTCTGACTTACTTCACTCTGTATGACAGACTTTAGGTTCATCCACCTCACTACAAATAACTCAATTTCATTTCTTTTTATGGCTGAGTAAGATTCCATTGTATATATATGCCACATCTTCTTTATCCATTCATCTGTCAGTGGACACTTAGGTTGCTTCCATGTCCTGGCTATTGTAAATAGAGCTGCAGTGAACATTGTGGTACATGACTCTTTTTGAATTATGGTTTTCTCAGGGTATATGCCCAGTGGTGGGATTGCTGGGACATATGGTAATTCTTGTTTTAGTTTTTTTTTTTTTTTAAATTAGTTTCTGCTTTATAACAAAGTGAATCAGTTATACATATACATCTGTTCCCATATCCCTTCCCTCTTGCGTCTCCCTCCCTCCCACCCTCCCTATCCCACCCCTCCAGGTGGTCACAAAGCACCGAGCTAGTTTTAGTTTTTAAGGAACCTCCATACTGTTCTCCATAGTGGCTGTATCAATTTACATTCCCACCAACAGTGTAAGAGGGTTCCCTTTTTAAAGAGAGGTATTTTTATCACGTGTATTTTTCAGAAGAAGAAATCAAGGCTCAGAGGTACCCTGCCAAGTGCCTTAGCCCAGGAAGTGGCTATGGTGGACAGTGAACAGAAGTCTTCTGATATTATATGAAGCATTCTTTGCGCTCACCTTGAGAATGCTCAAGAACAAAGTCAGTCACACTGGTCCTTGCTGCTTTGGGGTCTAGGGGTGGAGGGTAAGGTTTATCCTGTTCTCTAGATAATAACTCAGGTGGGGGATGACTGCTTTTCCTCTCCATGCAATCAGCCTAGCACCTCTTCTGCCACTTCTCTCCCTCATTCAAGTCAGGGCAGGTATGTCTGCGTACCGTGGCTGGTATGTTCTCTTCAGGTAGCCCTTTTAGCATGTACGTCCCCTTAATTTAGTCCTGGTAATGGAGATTCTTCTTTGCTCCCAATTCCTGGGGTCGTGCTTTCTGCTTTGTCTCCCTGTTCATATCCCCCGGCTTTAGCTTACTAAGTCTTTGGCAGACACTGTTGGCTGCTGTTACCCAATGGCCATTACCCTCTCTTTTTTTTGCTAACAGAACTCTGGTTTTGCTCAGCTGTCCACCCTCTAATGGCCATCAAGGAAGGCTGGCCTCAGCACCAGCCCCAGGCTTAGGGAATGACTCTTGATTGGTTTAAGCTAGTTATCACAGGACCAGTCCTGTGACTGGTTTAGGCGTGTAACTCATTTTGGCTAATGATATATGAGTGGGTGATGGCTCAGAGCCTTCTGGAAAGGTTTTCCTCATTTTAAGAAAGGAACTTTGGGTGCTCTGTTGCTGCTCCTGGATACCGATTTGCCTACATAAGATGACTGGAATTTCAGCCATCATTGTGGGGACCACAAAGGGTGTGAGCCTGAGGAGAAGATGCTGAGCATAGCAGGAAGGTTGGAAGTAACCTGGGTCCTTCAGGAAGTTATTGAGCCACTGGATTAAGCAACCCTGTAAACACCCCTCCTCTAGGTGTTCCCTTAGTGTTTGAGCCACTTGGATGTTTTTCCAATGGCTTTTTTTTTTCAAGTAATAACTTGCAGCCCAAAGCATCGTCCCGGATAAAATACAACATCCCAGTAATCTGTCTACCTCCCCAGCTCCTTCCTAGAACTCTGCTTTTGACACCCTACACACTCTCTGTTTCCTGACACCCTTCTTCTCAGGAGCATAACACTGTCCAACGTCTCAGGACGGGAGCTGGGAGTAGGACTGGGGGGCGCGGGGAGGGGCGTGAGATCAAAAAAAGGACCGTCCTTCCACCACTTTATCTTGGGTCTCACAGTTTTGATTAACTCTACCACTTGATTTCATGTCTTTTCATTGAAAAAAGTGCTACTTTTGGAAAATGGACATAGAAGACATCACCACCACCTGCTATTTCCTACCTACTCTTCCTCCAAGGAAACATCTCCCTGAAGTTGCCCCAAGTCCTGTAGGATGCAACCCCTCTCCCCTCCCCCATGCATTTTGCTGCCCTTTCTTTTTACCATTTGTCTGCATGGACAGGGCTGCCCACCCTCTCAGAACATGTCTTTTCCTACCAGGTGGACCCTCTACTGTTACTTCTGTCTCGAGGTTGCTCTCACTGTCCAACCTTCATTTGCAAACTAATGCCAGGCGTGTCCCTGCCTACCCCATCTGACTGAAACAATAGGCTGCTATGGACTGAATTGTGTCCCCTACCCCACATCCATACGTTGAAGACCTAACCCCCAATGTGACTGTATTTGATGACCTTAAAGAGGTGATTAGGTTAAATGAGGTTATAAGGGTGGGGCTCTAATCCAATATAATTGATGTTCTTTTAAGAGGAGGAAGAGATCCCAGGGATGCACACACAGAGGAGAAAGGCCCTGTGAGTACAGAGCAAGAAGATGCCCATTTACAAGCCAAGGAGAGATGTCTTAGGAGAAACCAGCCCTGCCAAAATCTTGATCTTGACCTTCCAGTCTCTAAGACTGTGAGAAGATGAATTTCTGTTGTTTAAGCCACCCAGTCTGTGGTATTTTGTTATGGCAGCCCTGGCAAACTAATATACAGGTCATGCCTCATATTCCAGACTTGATACCCAGAGTTTACTGCTAGAATATCATTGAATTCATTCCTTCATTCACCCTTTCATTATATTTACTCATCAATCAGAAAGGTAGTGTAACATACTATGGAATTTCCCAACGTCTGTTCCACTGAATACTAGCCCTGCAAGATATTCTGTGACGAGTGGGCTCTAAGGTCATATAGTGTATAATACTCCTCCTTGCAAATTCATTATATGCACTTTGATATTACTGAGAAGTACTGCAGGAGAGAAACTTGTCCTAAGCTATTTAAGCAGGCATTTTACAATGTTGGGATTTGACTCTGTAGCTCTTTGTTGACTAATGTCTATTAATGTCCGTGAAGCATGTGGTAAGAGATGCTGATCTTGTGGTTCAAAGCAAAGCCTTAAAGTCAGAAAGTTCTGCCCCTTACCTGGTAAACTTAAGTTTTCTCATTTGCCAAATGAGGTGAATAGTATCTGGAATACTGTTCTGAGGATCCAAGAAGAGAATCTACGTAAAGGAACAGTACAGTGTCATCCTATCTTTGTTCCTTCACTCTCTTCTTTTGTTCATTCATTCATTTATTCAGAAACTCAATACATGCATATTTATTGAGTGCCAAAATGTACAAATCTTGCTGGATGGAAGTAGTCTGAGTTTCTTGATTTTCTTGCTGTTCTGAACTGTGCTTTGGCCTTAAAGACCTGAAAATCTCAAGCTACGCCTCTTGCAACTCTTTTCCTCATGCTGTGTTTTTATAAATGATGACATGTGATTCCAGGCCTCCTCTGACGTTGTGCTGGCCACTAGGAAGTCAGGCTCACTGTCTCTTATTAAGTGTGTAGGTGCTGTGTGGGCCCCTGGCATTGTGGAGAGTGAAACTCAAAACCTCTAGAGATGCAGCTTGGACCAAGGAAGCAAGGTGCCAGGTGAACCTACAACATCATACCACACCAGGTCTGCTTGGTCACAAACGGAAACATACTGTGGGACAGCACTGCTGTGGGTCTCTTAGCTTGAGGGTTCTTGAAAGCTCAAGGCCTTTTGTAGCTTTCATTTTGGCATAATCAGAATTCACTCCTGTGATTAGGTGCTGTTCTGACTAAATCATAATGCAGAGCAAATTCCAACAAGTCCGAAATGATCAACAGAGTCAGTTTTGCCAAGTACATTCTTGGTGAGAGGCTCTGTGTTAAACTCTTTCCTTACATTGCTTTGTCGAATTTTCACAAATGACCCAGTTATTATCCCCATTTTATAGAGGAGGACCCTGAGACACAGGGAAGCTAATTTGCTCAAGCCACATAGCTAGAAACTAGCGGAGCCAGAATTTTAATGGGAGTAGTCTGACTCCAGAGCGCAGGCTCTTAACCACTCTGTTCTTGTCAATTCAGCTAATTACTACCTTGTTTACAGATGTGAACACTGAGGCTCAGCGAGGTGAAACTATTTGACCAAGACACACAGCTAGTAAATGGCAGGGCCAAAACCTGATCCCAGGTCTCTCTGGCTCCAAAGAGTTCATACTTTTTTTTTTTTTTTTTTTGTGGTATGCGGGCCTCTCACTGTTGTGGCCTCTCCCGTTGCGGAGCACAGGCTCCAGATGCGCAGGCCCAGCGGCCATGGCTCACGGGCCCAGCCGCTCCGCAGCACGTGGGATCCTCCCGGACCGGGGCCCGAACCCATGTCCCCTGCATCGGCAGGCGGACTCTCAACCACCGCGCCACCAGGGAAGCCCGAAAGAGTTCATACTTTTTACTGGGGAACAGTTCGCCGCTGCTGCATGGTACTACGTGCAGTGCTACGTATGTAACACGGAGTAGCTGTTCGCAGCCTTGAAACAATCCAATGTGCTATGATTTATTAGTTTCCCATTTACAGATGAGTCCAACAGAGTTGAAGCAACTTGCTAAGAACACAGAGCTCTATCTGTAGGAAACTTGTTTCTAATCCTCCCCTCATGTGTTGGCCTCTAGTCTGAAAAACTCTTCCCTCCACACTTCCCTTCCTAAATCTTTCTCGTCACTCAGATCTCAGCTCAAGTGCCACTTTCTTAGGGTGATTTCTCTGGCCCTCCAAACTAGTTCAGTATCCCTGCTTTGGAGATTTCTAGAGCATCCTGTAATTCTCTTTCCCACTTTTAAAGTACCTATTTGTGTGATTATTTTATAAACACCTGCCTTCCCCTTGATTGTCTACACTCTGAAGCCAGGGTCCACACCACTGATGCTCAGTAATAACTCCAGTGTTTAACACAGTGTTTAGCCCATAGCTAAAGATGGTAGCTATTGCTGTATATAACAAATATATATATGTGTCTCTGTGTATGTTTATATATATAAATGATAGTGTTATATATATGCATATACATGGATACATACATACAGAAATTATAGTCACTAGGTCCGTCCAGTGCCGCCTCATGAATGCATCCATCACAGAGGTGCCAGCTAGCAGCATGATTGTCGGAGCTCCCTGATTAGTTGCTCTTGGAAGCATGACAAGTCAATCGCCGCTCTCTCTTCTATGGAGACACAAGGGATCCTCAAAATCCTCCTCAAGGCAGTGCTCAGGCAGCCGCTCTCAATTAATTGGACTAGGCCCAACAAATGGCCATCCCAGGTGGGGAAACCATTCTCAGATACTATAAATAACTGTACAACCATAGTTTTCTGCAACTGAAATCACCCAAAGAATTAAAAATATACTGATATTTGGGGTCCTCTTCTAGAGATTCTGATTAATTGGTGATTCTAATAGGCCAAGAACCACTGGCTGACAAAATGGTATCTATTCCGGCTGGTCCTTGTCTGGATTCTGTTTTTTCTTGTGATGTGCAAGTTCTGCTCCTTTCCTTTACGTGTAGTGTACAATTGCAGATTGGCTCTTGAGGATACAGAAATGATGGAAAGATTGGTTTCTATTCCCTCGTGGTTCTCACGCTAACAAAGGAGACAGACAAGCGTGAAGAACTCTTAAATGAAGAAATTGTTATGAGTTAATTTTTAAATGTGTGAAAGCACAAGGGAACATGTGGCAGAGGAAGAAAGGAAGTCTACCTGCGAGGGTCTGGGAAAACTTTTGGAAGGAGTTTGGAGTTAAACTAACTCTTGAAAGACAGGTGGGCTAGAAAACCATGGTGAATCCAAATTGTGTGTGACTTTGAATGCCAGACAAAGCCATATGGAACCAACAAAGTAAGGGAAATAACATGGTTTTCAGAGTTGATCTTTCAGCAAATTTGTCAGCAAGGTGAAGGATGCTTTGGAGAAGGGTGATGGAAACTAGAGGGTTGGTGCAAAGTCTAGTCTGATTCATGGCAGTGGATACGGGGCTTGGTCAAATATTTTCATATAAGTGAATCAGAGGTGGAATGGGAGAAATGGCAATCTGGGAGAAATATTGACTACTACTCAAGGGAAATCTAGGAAAATTAATTGCTTACTTGCTATAGTTGTTTTGCAGTGTACTGTGAGCTCCTTGGAGAAAGATTTGCACTCCTAATCTGGGCCAGGTACTGTGTCA
The DNA here is from genome assembly GCF_964341445.2 of Mesoplodon mirus. Lineage (NCBI taxonomy): Eukaryota > Metazoa > Chordata > Mammalia > Artiodactyla > Ziphiidae > Mesoplodon > Mesoplodon mirus. The sequence continues at coordinate 10,705,220 of NC_138992.1, forward strand.
AATATTTTGCATATATCTTCTCACTAATCCTCACAATATTGCCACTGAGTCATTTCCATTTTATGGATGAGGATACTCTTGTTATTTCCACTTTATGAATGAGAATGCTGAAGTTAGAAATGTATTAAATACATTTCCCGAGGTTACACAGCCAATTAGTGGCAATTCAGGATCTAAACACAGAGAGTTTAACTCCAGAGCACACGCATTGACCTGTGATGATTCTGTCTTAATTATTGCTATATTCTGGTGGTTCTCAGAGAAAATTTTGTACCCCCCTCACCCCGGGGAGACATTTAACAATTTCTTTAGATAGTTTTGTTGTCCCGACTGGAGAGGGGTTTGCTACTGGTGTTTAGTGGGAAGAGGCCAGAGATGCTGCTAAAAATCCTACAATGCAGAGGGCAGTATCCACCCCACCTACCCCCTAAGAAAGAATTATTCCATCCTAAATGTCAATAGTGCTGAAGCTGAGAAATCCTGTTCTAGTCCCAGGGCCTAGCTCAGTGCCTGGTATATAGGAGGCTCACTTTACATGTTTGTTGAATTAAATAAAACTACTGAACATGCATTCTTATTTAAACAAATTTAAATTTATGTGAATTTAGTTCCTTAAAAGTATACATTCTTTACTCCTGAGGTATTCTCCTGATCACAGAAATTTCACTGTGTGTGTTATCTTTATTTCCTGTCAAATCTGTAACATTGGGGTTATGTTTCTAATTTATCCTCTTCCAAGTCTTATCTCCTGTAATTATGCTGTCTCCTGGCTTGGCCATTGGCTCATGGATAGGAATTTCATCTTTAAATCCTCCAGTTGCTGTACTGACTTAGAAAAGATTTGGGGGTTTTTGAGTGTTTCTCTTTCTTGTTCCTGCCCCATCCTGTTGGAATTCATTGCATCACCCTGTACTTTCCTCGCTTGATTACATGGTATGGGCTAGCAGGGGGGCTTAGCATTCACTTTGGAGGATGGGCTGCCTGCTCTGGCCCACCAGAGAAACTCCCTGAATAATCAGATCCATGTCAAAGCTCCCTGAATGAAGTGGTTGTGGCTGGAAACCTCGGTTCCCAACCAGAAGAAAACAGATTTTTGAACTTGGGTGATGTGGGCTCAGAAAGTTCTATCCCATATTGTAAACCACATGGGCTTTGCAAATCCAACCTGATTACATTACCCTATATTAGATTTCCAGCTGACAGCTGTTGCTCAGTGTTCTCCTACCCCCAACCCCTCATATGCTCTGGGATTTAAAAAAAATGATAGCCCCTTAAGAGCTCTGCTCATTCCCCAATTCCTCAGTTCCACATTTTCAGTCCATTCTGTCATAATTACTTTTGGTGCAGCTGCAATTAAGGAAAGGGATACCTAATTGCATTGCCTGTTTTAGCAATAGGGTCATTTTAAGGAAAGAGCTGAGGGATAGGGGAGTCATCTAGATCTGTGTCTTGATGAGAGGTCAGTTAACTTCTCCAGTAAATCCTAAAGTCTGGTTGTAGGGATGGACTGTGTTTGATCCATCCAGATTCCCCAAAGATGCACAAGAACAAGCTAGTGAGCATGGAGAGTCCTTACAGTTTGCTTATACCTACATCTTCATATCCATTTGACCTTCACGATCCTTTTAAGTTGTCGAACACTCTTAAGCATCAGACATCTACTGGCCCATAAAGGCAAGTGTGAGCACTAGCTGAAGTTGAGGAAATCCCTCAGGACCCTCTTCCACCTGTTGCTCCAGATGTGATTTTGCTTCATAAGTGATGATGGTATCAGGACACATTACACTATAAACAACAGGAAAACAAACAAACAACTAACTGAAAAGTTCAGAGATGAACCTTCAGCCTCAGATAATGCTATCACCAAAGACTTGATTTTTTTCTGCCATCTTTCTTCCTGCTTTCACACTAAGTCTGTTTCTTTCTTTGTTCCCAAGATGCATACCGATGGCTCCTGGAGTAACATGTCTTCTGGTCTCATCCTGTAGGTGTGAAAACTACTTTCCCAGAAATTTCTCAGCATAAGCCTTGAGATTCATTCTGAATTGGCTAAGGTTACAGAATTTCCGTGGCTCAACTTTCTGGCTGGGGCCTAGAATGGGCTGATTGGGTTGGTCTAAGTTTTGAACTGTGCTCTGAGAGAGCAGATGGAAGTCTGACCATTAGGAAAGAGGTTGGTGGACAGCAAAGAGATAGCCAACCAACGTCCATTAGGAGATTTACACTTGGTCTTCTTGGCATTTGAATACCAGCAATCTATTAAAATAATGGATTGACCTACTGCCTTCCTCTGTATTTGAGGAGCTCCCTTCCCGAATTCCTGACCCTATGAAACCCATTCACTACCACTGTCTGCATGGCCATTGGCCAAAAAAATCTAGCCCTAAATATTTTTAACAGAGCAGAAAGGATGATAGGATTTTGATAACAATCTTAACTCTAAAGCACTTACTGTTCAGAGAAATATTATCAATGAAAATGCATCCATAAATGCACTCACTCCGTTCGTTCATTCATTTATTCTAATATCTCTTTATTCTTTTATCTACCTATCCATCTAATCAAAACACATATTAAATACCCTCCATATGCCAGTTACTGTGCAAGGTACTAAGATACAAGGATAAACAACACTCTAAGCTCAAGGAGTTCAAAACGAAGTAAGAGAGACAGGCATGTAAACAAGTAACAGTCATAAAATATGTTTTTATAAAATGACGAAGAAGTCTTTAAAAACAACTACTAACCTAAACTCCAAATAATTGTGCTTTTTTGGTGTGTTGTGAGTCAATTTCTATTTCCTACCTACTTTCCTTGTATAAATGTCCTCGACTTTTCACTATTCCTCACCCTACTTGTGACTGCTCTATTTCCTTTACTTATGAAGGTCAGCTTGCACTCTACTCCTGTGACTCCACAAAATTAGTAAAAAAAAAAAAATTAGTTGCAGGTGCACCTGGGGTTGCCTTAACGAACGCATGGTGGATGACCAGAAGAACACCGATACTTTCTATATAGTTTCTCAATTTCACTGTTGCAAAGAATTCTTAAGCAAGGAGTTTTTGATTCTACTATTGCTAGGGCAGTGACACCTATACTTTTCTTTAATTGAATTTAGGTTCTTAAAGATAAGCTCTTTGCTTCTTTTCTCAAGAAGAAAGCTTTCCCCCGTGCTCTAAGGGCCTTAAGAGTCCCACAGGAACACCAGTACAGGGGAAAGGGGATGAGTTTTGGAGTCAGACAGACCTAAATTTGGACCCTGGTTTGTTATGCAGTAGGTCTGCTACCTTGATTCCTAATCTCCTTGAGCTGTGGATACTTTTTCTATCAAATGGGACCACAATTCCTACTGCACAGAGAGTGGGGAGTTTCACATTAGATGTATGGAGAGCACTTAGCACAGCAGTTGGGCTGTAGCCAGCTTGGTAGTAGTTCACTTCCTCTCTCCATTTGTCCTTTCCTATTTCTTTCTTTCTTTTGACCAAAACAGTCTACTGTCTATATAAGAAAGGATCATGGGGGTCATGGAGTGAGGAAGCTTTGGGCAGGGACTTATAGCATGTTTTTAATGCTGCCATTTATCTTATAAAGTAAATGACTCCCTAGTTTTTTTTTTTTAAGTTTGAAAACAAATATGTAGCCAATATAATTGTTATCATTAATCAGGTATGTTGCCATGAAAATGAATATAGCAAATGTTGAGCTATTATCTTCTCAAGCAAAGTGGCTTTTTCTGAATATATATGGCTAATGAAGACCTCAGCGTTTTAGTCTTAGCTTTGTGGTTTGTAATGTTAGTAGGACCAACAAAGAAGTAACTATTGCCATCAAATGTGATGAAATTAAACAATAGTTATTCAACAGCCTCTATGAAATAAAGGCTGTGCTATGTGCTTTCTGCCTTCACATATAGTTTTTAATCCTCCCTAATAAAATATCCCAGATTCTTGGACCTCAGTGTCAAGAGAAGAATGAGAATTAGCTGTTGCTTCTGCAGGCTTTTCTGTTTCATCACTTGTATCTTTAGCAGTTGTTGTGGGAAATCTCTCCAAAAAGCCAGGCATAACAATTGGTAATGCTTCACACATAATGGGCCTATTTGCAGACGAGGTTACAATTTGCTTCTCACATCCGTTCTGAGAAATGCCAACCTTTACATTGCTTGTTCGTTTACCCGAACTTCAACTTCCATGTTCATTATACGAAATCTGAATTTGTAACAATTTCTAAAAGGAACTCACAAAATACCATACTTTTACAAGCTACCTTTCAATATCATTTTCTACTTTCCTACAAGACAAATCCCATGCATTTAGCTTTTGCTGAAGCTCAGTGGCTCTTGACACCAAAAGAATTCATCCGCGTCTTTCCTTTTTTCTGCTGCAGTTCTGATGACTATTATTTCTCACCGCACTGCTACAACAGTGGGTGATGTTTTGAATGTTCACTACGTGCTAGACACTGTTTTGAGTGCTTGTTACGTATGATTGCATTTGATCTTAATAACAACTTTGGAAGTATTTGCAGAGTCTATCTTCAGATAGCAGAAACTGAGGCAACAAAACGTTCAACATTTTACCAACAACTTGTGACAGAGCTAGGAATCAAATCCAGGCAGTCTGAGTTGGAGCTCATGCTTTGGACCATTGCCCATGTTTATCACTCCAACATTTTTGCAAGACTTTCCTAACTGGTTTCACTGTATCCACTCTTGACCTTCTAGGAATCTTTACCCTGCAGTTTGTTCAAAACTCATTGTGGTCATGTAATCCTCTTGCTTGAAACTCCCAATGGCTTTCCTTTGCCTTAAGTGTAAAGTCCAAACTCCTTATCATGGTCCACAAGACCCTGCATGGTCTGGCCTTGCCCACCCTCCAGCCTCATCTTGCTACGGTCAGTCTTACTCTTTTTAGGTCCGTCAGCTGATTATGTAGTTCTCTGCCCGCCCACAAGGACCCTTGCAAAAGCAATCTTCTACCTGGTTTTTCTCCTCATATCCTTGTGTTCTGAGTTTTAGATCTTATTGCTAAGGGGCTCTCTCCTAGTCTTGGACATCAATGTCTCTTCCCTTTGTTTTCTAACCCCCCTCCTTGATTCTTCCTTTCCATCTTCTTGCAGTCTTCTTTCCCACCTCCCTTTGTATCTCAGGGACCTACCACCAGTTCTTTCTCCCCTCCAGCCCCCATTCACTCACTCTCAACTCATAAACTCTTCCTTGATTGAGCAGACCTATGCCTCAAACTAATGCTACTGTGGATAATTGCCAAATATCATTCTCAGACTCCATGCTGGGCTTTCGATTCTTTTTTTTTTTTCAATTTATTTATTTTTATTTGTTTATTATTTTTGACTGCGTTGGGTCTTTGTTTCTGCATGCGGACTTTCTCTAGTTGCAGCAGGTGGGGCTACTCTTTGTTGCGGTGCACGGGCTTCTCACTGCGGTGGCTTCTCTTGTTGTGGAGCACGGGCTCTAGGCGTGTGGGCTTCAGTTGTTGTGGCTCACGGGCTCTAGAGCGCAGGCTCAGTAGTTGTGGCACACGGGCTTAGTTGCTCTGCGGCATGTGAGATCTTCCTGGACCAGGGCTCGAGCCCGTGTCCCCTGCATTGGCAGGCGGATTCTTAACCACTGTGCCACCAGGGAAGCCCCTGGGCTTTCGATTCTTATATGCTGCCGACTTCTAGATGTCTCTCCTAGAAGTGTACACAAGGACTTCAAATTCAACATGTCCAGAACTGTGTCCATTACCTTTTCTTATAAACCGCCAATGGCTCCTATATTTCCACAGTAAATGTTTTCCCCATCCACCCAGTCACCTATACCAGAAACCTTGAGGCCATCCTTAACCTTTCCCTTTCATTTGCCAGGTCTTTGAGGTCTGTCAAGTCAATCTTTAAATTGTTTACTGAATGTGCTCTGTCTTCTCCACTCCTGTTATCTTTGACCTGCTTTAGACATATATCATCTCTCACCTGAAATATTGCAAAAACCACCCAAATGGTTTACCTTCTGGTTTATTCTCTATACTACCCCTAGTAGGAAGAATCACATCAAAGGGCACAATTTAGTGTGATCCATATCTCAGGGAGACACGAACACCCCACTAAACTAGAAGTGGCTTTGATAGACTCTCAGTGACTTGGTAATATAAATCCCCTGACCCAGTCCTGGCTACTTTACAGAATCCTACAATTTCTATGCTGAGAATGACAACAAGAGTGGAAAAAACAGCAGGACAGTAGCTGCCGCCTCCACCTTCCTACAACAATCCCCAACATTTATGGCACTCTGACTATAGACTGGGCCCAACTCAAAATTTATGTGCATCTTATTTAAGCTATGCAGTCATCTGAAAGTAACCTTCCATGTAGCTGTGGATTAAAAAAAATTCATACCCTTTTAACAGGATTCTCTTTGGGACCCACTCTCACTGGGGGATGCAGTATTGGTAGGATTGTAAATCAGGTGCCCTGCCCTCCCCTGGCAAGGATGATTATTTAACTAAAGCAAGGCCAATGTACTTTCTACGGGGACTTTAAATCTTAAAGAATGACATAAGAATGGAGCAAATTTTGAGGGTTCATTTGTTTTCTTGGTGGCACCTGAGTGTCATAGTTTAGTAGTCTTTTCCACCAGACCATAAATGCCATGCTGATTTCTGTCCTGATGCAAGTTCTGTTTCCAAGCCTGGCTTTCCAGCCTCTTCCCTTTTGTCCATTCTGTGAGCTGCCTAAATATCTTGGAGTGAATCCTTCCTGATAATTCATCCTCCTCCTTCTCCTCCTCTTCCTCCTCTTTCTTTGACATAAATTAGCTAAAGTGGGTTTCAATTGCTTGCAACCGGAGAACCCCAACTAATGCTGAAGTCATCTCATGAAAACCTTTTGTTTTAGAGATAGGAAAATTGAGGTCTATCTATGACTTGCCTCAGAGCAGATGGGGAGTTAATGGCAGAATCTGGACTAAAAAGATATTTCAGGGCCTCTCTGGTGGCGCAGTGGTTGAGAGTCCGCCTACCGATGCAGGGGACACGGGTTCGTGCCCTGGTCCGGGAGGATCCCACATGCCGCGGAGTGGCTGGGCCCGTGAGCCATAGCCGCTGAGCCTGCGCATCTGGAGCCTGTGCTCCACAGCGGGAGAGGCCACAACAGTGAGAGGCCCGTGTACCGCACACACACACAAAAAAGATACTTCATCATTCCTCATCTAGTATTCTTTATAGCACAGTGATTCAAGAATGATTCCTCAGCTCAGAGTTTGAATATTTGTTTCTACTATGTATTTATCTGCGTGGTGTTGGATAAGTCACTTAATCTCTTTCTGCCTCAGTTTTCTCACCTAAGAAATGGGGATAATAGTAGCGTGTACCCTGTAGGTTTGTGGTATAGACTATATTGCTAAATACTGCATCTGTAAAGTATAAAAGTACAGTACCTGGTACGTGGTAAGAGAGAAATGTTAGTAATTACTATTGTTGTTGTTTCCACTGCACCCACTTGTCACTTAAGAATATTGTTGTTGTTTTATTTAGTTTGTTTTTCCAACACTGGTAAAAAATATTTTAATTGCATTATCCAAGTTTTTCTCAGTTAAGGAAGTCTAATTTATGTAGCCAGACTTCTCTCTCAGCTAGTATAGATGCTTATGTCTTGGTAGCTGATACTTTATTCTCTTTTTACTCTGAAAAAAATTATTAAAAAGGACTGTTACTTTCTTCTTTTTTTTCTCTAACCAATGAAATGGACATCAAAGTACAGAGTGTTTGACAAGAGGACCAGTTGGTTCCATTCAAGGGCACATTATGAATTGTTCGTTTTTGACAGAGGGAACAATTCATTACATTTTGTTTATGTAGCACCTCCTGAGGGTCCATTTCTAAGTGGTTCACAAAAGGCTTGTTCTCACTGGAACACAGTTGTCCTTCAGGGTTCCCAGGGACTGAAGATCATGTGTGCAAATAAAATAAACTCACCCTGAAGGCCAGTAATTTAGATTAATAAAGAGCTATGTTTATACAACTCCATTACCAAAATTCGACATGCAAGTTGAACCCAATTTTCTCAGGCTGCACAACCATTTCTAAACAAGACTTGATGAAGAATGGCTAGCTTGCTGGTACACAAAATTAAGGGAAAGTCTTTTGATAGTCCTGGCACCCGAGAGATGATTTCCGTGAGCCCTCTTTCTCAGGAGACCATTCAGAAGTTGAAACAGCCTGAATCTGGAAGATTCTGTAAGAATTAACTCAGACCCCTCCATCCATCCATTCATCCTCCCATCCTTCCATCATCCATTCATTCATGCGCTTGTTTAAATATCTCTCTCTCAGGTACATGTGAGTTCTAGCATACCAACTCTTTTGCTTATATCTAGCTTCTCCAATAGGAGAACCAGGCAGGGAAATAGCATACCAGGGGTGAAAGATACCTGTATTATAAAACACTCAGCACCTTTGATCTGGATCCTCAGAATAATCACGTGAGACAGGTAGCACTTAATTTAATTCTATTTTCTAAAAGATTGGAGACCTGGAGTAGTTATAAGACTTGACCAAAAGAAAGGAAGCTCGTGTTTATTGGGTACCTATTATGTACCAGACATGACGTGAAAGCTTTTCATGTTCGTAATTTTATTGCATCGTCTAGAGAACACTGTGAAGTGTGTGTGTGCCCATTTGACGCAGAAGCAGAGGCATAGAAAAGATACAGAATTGCTGATGTCACTCTGAAGCGAGGGGCTGAAGAACCTATGGTCTTCCTATGGCCTCATGCTGCCTCCCTAGAGACCCCCTAGGGTCAAGGCCTCCACCCTCCACCAACCTTAGTCCCTCTGTGACTTCCTGGCTTTCTTCCCCTTTTCTTCCAAAGTTTCAATAAGAAGGGTCAGAAAGGAAAACCACAGCATCAACACAAATAGCTGAGGAAGGGCTGGGGTGGGAGAAGGGTCCATGGGAGTGTGTGGTCATATGAAGATAACATTTTCCACCAGGGAACATATGCTCCCCCTGGGCTGCCTTTCCCGCTGGCATTTCCTGACCAGTGGTTGATCAGCCTTTCCCTCCTCGTTTATATCCTGACTCACCAATGATGGAGCTTTCTGTTCTGAGAGGTCTTCTCAAACTCCTCCTAAAAACTGTTCTCTTTTGACTCCTGTACTGGCTCTCAGCATTCCTTTCCTTTCTGGGTACTTGCCTCTCTTGGCTTTAGTCCCCATCTTTAGGTGACCCCAGATCTGTACCTCCAGCCCAGACCTGTGTCTTGAGTACCACCCCTCCCTGATGGAGGTGCCTGATGACTCTCTGTATCTGGAGATTCCCACCAAAATACCCTCCTCTTGCATCCTCTATTCCAGATTGCAGCAGTTCTCTACATCTAGGGTCTCCTAGTCAAAGTGGATTAAGGTAGTTATCAATTCACTTATTCCACAGCCTTTTTTTTTTTTAGAGTACCTACTTGAGTATTAGGCAATGTGCTAAGTACTAGCACACAAAACACGAAACAGAGCCCTAATCTTCGTAAAGCTTGCAGTCTACAATGGTAGATTGTGTATGTGTGGCTGGCCTTCAGGTAGAATCCATCAGATTCTCTTTGCATAATGCTTATTCTTCCGTTTTAACTCTGCTTTCTTCTGCCTGTTGTATGGTGTGTTGCACACATTTATCACCCCCTTCGGAGTCTGAGCCCCCAGAGACTGTCTTATTCATCCCTGTGGCCCTCCCCGTTCCAGCAAGCTAGTATAGCACACAGTGGGTGCTCGATAAGTGTTGCTTGACTAAATGAATGAATATAGAGGTCAAGGTATGGGTGAGTAGAAAACCCGGCCCTTCCGAACTGCTGGAGAAGAAGAACCCACCCCCTCACTAACTAGTACTGCTGGTAACGGTGCTTTAACCTTCGGTGTACTTTAAACACGCTGTGTATTTGAAACCAGTTGCTCGAAGGAACGGAAGAAATGGTCACGTATTTTAAGAGTTTATCCTCATGCTAGGCGCTGTCTGAACATGCTGTGTAATCTAATTTCCTCTTCCCGTAGTTCCTAGGAGGTAGTATTATCATCCTTCAGAGATAAAGATACTAAAGCTGAGAGAGGTTAAGGTATAACCGAAGGTCCTATAACTAGTAGGTAGCAGAGCTGGAGCCTGAACTATCGCCCGTCTTAATCCAATGCTTGTGTGTTTTCAGAGTCACCCCACAATATTTCCAGTTCATTAAAAGCTGAAATTTGCATCTGGCTAAGAATTCAATCACCCTGTCACTTTATGTCATTCAATTTTGTATCATCCCAGGTACTTTAAAACCCTTGAACTGTCATTGCAAAGGAAATTGCAAACCTGTTAGACACGGGTTTTTTATTTCTATATTTTTGCGTGTTCAGGAAACTAGTTTCCTGAGGAATGAGGCAGACTTTGCAGCTCTTTCTGGCGGAACTGTGTGTTCATCAGGATGGTGCTGATCCGTCAGTATCCATGGGATGTCAGTTCTCTCCACAAGCCCCGATCTGTCTGTGGCTCCCATCAATAAAGCCCTTTAAGCAGATCTGTACATTCGGGGGCCGGCTGGCGAGGCACGTGCCATGAAGCACCCCTTCCCCAATAATCACACTCTTGTAAGCTGCATTGAATGAGAGTCTTTCTCCCCGGAGAAGTATATGTTTGTTTGTTGGCATGGTCCTAATGACTTAAAGAAAAATGCCGGAAACCGGTACCGCACTCTTCCCTGAAAGGAACATTGGCCCTTTGTTCAAGAAATGCATTTGCAGAGCGGCTTCTGAGTAAGTCCTTGGAATTCCTCATGGTTTATATGTCTTTGTAAGCTCCTGGCATTGAAGAACCGAGGGTTTTCTTTTGCTTTTTTCTCCCCAATGAATCCAACATTGTATTGAACACTCTCTCACTCAATTTTGATAAAACCAACAACTCACAAAGCCAAGTTGAGTGGAAAGATTAGGAACACGAGTAGAATTCGCTATCGCTGTAGGCTGTGTAGTGTTAAAATGTTCGAAATGTGGGTATTGAGGCCTGAACCCCAATATTTTCTTACATTCCCTTTGTTCAGGAATGGCATCAGATTCGTTTTAGTAACTGCAATGCTACTCAGATGTACAGTGTTTAAAAATACTTTCCATGGCTCCTGTACACAGTCTACCTTTTGATGTTCTTAACAGGTCCATGGGCTGATGTTGAGAGAAGCAGTGTGGTGAAGCCTAGGGAGCTTAGCGTCTACGGTCAATGGAGGTGGTTTATAAACCTGGCTTCCTTGACTTCTCTCTGTGAAAGAAGAAAAGTTCTTCATCTCTCTGACCCTCACTTTCCTCTATCTACAAAAAGTGGAAAATATAGCTATTTATCCTATATAAATTTTTTTTCTTTTTTTTATTGGCTACGCTATGCTTGCGGGATCTTACTTCCCCAACCAGGGATTGAACCCATGCCCCCTGCAGTGGAAGGGTGGAGTTCTAACCACTGGACCACCAGGGAGGTCTCTATCCTACATGGCTGTGATGAGGAGTTGCCTAACACATCACACCGGAGGTGTTCAACAAATATCCACCTTCTACCTCCTTCTCCAGCCTTGAAAGGACCCTGAGTGGCAAAGAAGTTAATAGACAAGGTGTATTATTTTACTAGGGCTGCTGTAACAAGGTACCACAGACTGGGTGGCTGAGAAAGCAAAACATTTTTTCTTCATAGCTCTGGAGGTAAAAGTCCAAGATCAAGGCGTCGGCAGGGTTGGTTTCTTCTGAGACCCCTCTCCTTGGCTTGTAGACGGTCATCTTCTCCCTCTGTCCTCACATGGTTTCCCCTCTATGTACATCTGTGTCCTAAACTCCTATAAGGACACCAGTCATAGTTGATTAGGGGCCACCCTAATCATTTTAGTTTAATTACCTCTTTTAAGACCCCATCTCCAAATATGGTTGCATTCTAAGGTACTAGGGGTTAGGAATTCAACATTTGAATCTGGGGGGACAAAATTCAGCCCATAACACAGGAGGATTCTGACTGGCACCAGTGCAAACACATGGCTGATTCTGTGTATAAAAGAGCAATTAATTCCCTCTCATTCTCCCTTCTCCAGATGCCCTGAGTGAACAGCATGCAAGCTGACCCTTGACTGTTCTTCCTCAGTTTTCTTTTGGCCTAAGTCCCATCCTAAGTCTCATTACCTCAACTAGATACAAAGCCCCTTGAGGCCAGAGTGTTTCTGCCACATAATGGCTCATGTTTCACCATGGTGGGTACATGAGAAATACTAAGAGTTTGTTCATTTCGTTTGCCATGTATCCTGGAATATGCAACATGTATGCCTACAGTGTAGCTGGGTTCTCAGTAAAAGTTCATGCATTCTTCCAAGCAAACATGTACTGAGCATGAGTAATACAGTCTTTGCTCTAGAGGGTTTCATAGTCTACTAGGGAAGACAGACTGATAAACATCATTTCAGATTTATAAACATAATTTCATTGAAGTGTGACAGAGGTAGAGAGAGAGATGCAGGAGCTTGTATAGGAGGGGTTTGGAGTTTGGGAGGAGAGGTGGGTGGTCTAGGAAGGATAGCATGCTAGAGTCTTGCTACTGAAATCCTGCTCCACAGATCAGCATTATGACATCACCTGGGAACTTTTACAAATGCAGAATCTGAGACTCAGACCCAGACTATGGAATCAGAATCTGCTCTGTTTCTGGACTTGCAATTCAGGCATTGAAAACTAAAGTACCCATAAGGGATGGAATATAAATGAGTACAATAAGTGAGTGTAAGAAAAATCCTATAGCTCTTAGTCTGTATTTTATTTCCCCCACTTTTCCTAGAGCTAAGATGTGGCAGAGATAGATGGCAACAAAAAGTAAGTGCTCCCTCTTCCATACTCGAGTTATTGTCAGAGATGGTTTTCCAGTTGGAATTTACATTTCCCTGCCCGCCTAGCATCTAGTGGGGCCACGTGACTAGTTCTGACCAATGAGGTGTGTGGGAAGTGATATACCTCCCATCTGTGCCTGAGCTTTTAAGAAGCAGATTGGTTTTTCCTACTCTTTCTCTCTCCTCGTTTTCTGGATGAAGGTCAAATACCAAAGCCAGAGGGAATGGCAGAATCACAAGATGGAAGGAGCTTGGGTCCTTAATCACCACCTAGAGGAAAGCCATCATCATCAGCTGTTACCAGACCATGAAATAAACTTTTATTGCATTAAGTCATGGATATTTGGGGGTTCATTAATTACAGCAGCTAGTGTTACCCTAATACACATGGACAGGATATTTACTACAAGGACAACAGCAACATAATCACAATAACAAATGGTAATGACATTGAGTGTTGATGAGTCAGTAGGGAGTGGTGGGGACTGTGGTGAACTGGAGCCTGCTTGCCCTGTATAAGGAGGAATGCTTTATCAGTTCTACCTGATTGCCCTCTTGTATAAATATAGGCTCCGTGTGGTCAGAACTTCCAATTCTAAAATTCAGGCTCACTTAAAAAAAAAAAAAAACACTAGGTTCCAAATAAAACATATCTATGGGATCAATCTGTCCCGTTGGTAGTCAGATTGCATACTCTGTACTAACTGGTAGATAGCAACTAGACCACCTCTCCCATATGCCAGCACTAGTCATTTTGCAGATGAGGAAGCTATGAGAGTTTCTGGAATAAGGCCTTGTTTCTGGTGAGCGCACATGAAACGCTGCTTTATGATTGATCAAAATGGAGGATTGACATTGATGTTCAGGCCTCCAGGGCTGTAGTAAGATTATTGTGACCACCACTGCTACTATCCCTGGTACCGGTATTTATACAGCTGCTGCTGCTATAGTTTAACTGGTATTCTTGCTTTGTCCTTCCACAGCCATTTTTTCCCTTTCATTTAACCCTTTCAACACTCTGTGTGGTATGATCAGTGCCCCCATTTTACCAGAGAAAAAAATGAGGCCCAGAGAAGTGACTTGCTGAAGGTCCCTTAGCTCATAGTTCCAGAGTCAAGTCTTTTTTTTTTTTTTTTTTTTTTTTGTGGTACACGGGCCTCTCACTGTTGTGGCCTCTCCCATTGCGGAGCACAGGCTCCGGACGCACAGGCTCAGTGGCCATGACTCACGGGCCCAGCCGCTCCGCGGCATGTGGGATCCTCCCGGACCAGGGCACAAACCCGTGTCCCTTGCATCGGCAGGTGGACTCTCAACCAATGTGCCACCAGGGAAGCCCCAGAGTCAAGTCTTTTGAGCTTTGCTGCTTGAACCTGAGGGACATCCTAGGCCACCTTACAGTGTCCAGCAAAGGCAAAGTGAACACATCAGGGATACTTAGGTTCAGAATGTTATAGTGAAGAAAGTCGCCTTGACCTGTTGGTGGCAGGCTCCATTCTTTATTTGAAGGAGACTTTGTGGAGTGTGGGAAGGAGGAATATGGGGTGAGGGAAAGGAGAATCAGTTATTTCCCCCTTTCGCCCTTCATGTGGGGAGAGGAGCATGGTGCCCAGCATCTAGGCTCGTGGGGGTTTTACTCCCTCTCTGTTGCTTAGCAGAAAATCAGATGCTTTTTAGGGGACCCTGAGCATATCTGAAGCATTGGTACCTCCGGCTGGATCCTTGTCACTTTTTGTCACCTTACCCCTTTGAGACTTGGTTTCCTCAACTATAAAATGAAGATACTATTATGGTACCCATAGTGGAGCCTAATTACAGGCTCAAGGAGATAGTAGATGGTAAGGGCTGTGCTAGGCACAGAGTAGGTCCACAGTAAATGTTAATCCAATGAGCCAGCGGTTCTGAAGGCATTTTGTAGATGGACTTGAATGAGCTGTACACAGACGAGCGATAATAATTCTCCATGGGCTAGGGCATCTGCCAGCTCGCCCATGAATCTGTCCCCAGACTACCAGGTCTGGGCGGTGGATGCATTTCTGGATGCCCAGAGGCCGGCTTTGCAAAGAGCAGCAAACAACACCGTCTATTCACAGTCTCACGGGCTCCTCCTGCCAGAGCCCACGAGGGGTTTGGATTCAGAAAGCTATTGAAGGGAAGCCACAAAGACACGTTTTCTCCCCTGTGGCCTGGAGAGAAGACAGAGCGGCCGAGGCACAAGAAGAGGGTTGTTTTGCATCAGCCGGCAGCCGGCAAATTCTGTCAAAGCAGCTGAAGGAGAGAAGTCGTCAAAACACCCAGGACAAACAGGAGCCCTGGCGCAGGCAGGAGATAAAAGATCAGGAGGGCAGCCGCCCAGGCACACAGGCCTCCTTCACGGAGCCCTGGCAGCCACGCTCTCGCCATTGTTTGGACCCGTGGGCTGTGATGATGGAGGCTTTCTTCTTTTTCTTCTTAAAGAAAGAATTTATGTCAGAGGAAAGAGAGTTTGTGTTGCGTGAACAGTGCCTGCCAAATGAAAATCTTTGGTTCTTAAAATAGCGAGGCACAAATTCAAAGTGGCCCTTTGTCCCCGGTGGTGGAGAAGCTGGGCGGGCGTGGGGTGGGTGCGGGCCTCCATTTCGGACCAGGCTTCCCCTTCTTGGCTTTGCTGAACCACTGCGGTTCTTGCTGCCGTTTCTGCTGTAATAAAACGGAGGCCAACTGCTTCAGGGGCCGTCTCTGCTCTAATCCAGGCCCTGCTCCCTTCCCCTGAGGCTGTAGCCACCCATATCTCCGTGGGTGCTTTCTCGCCTGCCCTGCTTTTGTCTACATGGTCCCTTTTGCCCCAAATGCCCTTATACCCTCACCTGGCATGTCCAACGGGTATTGTAATTCAACATACGCACAATGAATCTTGGCATCTTACACCTCCATGCCCTGCATCTGAAGCATCCCCTGAGTTTTTGACTCTGGGGAGGATAAAGGAGACAGCCCAGGTTAGTGAAGAGGGGGCTAAGGAACAAGGGGGTGTACCTTAAGTCTGAATGTACGTATTACCCTATAATCTTCCGTATCAAGGAAGTGAGGAGAGGGCCGGTGAGCATTGCAGAGGGAGGAGCTAACAACTTCTTCCCAAGGAACTCCACAGAAATGATGATCTTGTTCCCATCATTTCTCCTCCTAGGCTGACCGTCAGTGTTGGTTTGGATGGGATCTGTGCAGAGGTGATGTTATTCACATCAGCTCAGTCCCATTGCTTTTCAACAAGCTTTTATGGAAGGCACACTGTGTGCACATCACCATCAAGTGATGAGGAAATGCAAGCTGCTGACACTCTTTAGAAGAATTGGAGGTGTCGTCAGCCTCACAGACCCATAAGCAGGAGCTCAGCCCCGAAAGACTGAGGCTGACCCAACTCACAAGACAGGCAGGTGGAACCACAGTGACTGCCCACTGAGGGACAGTGAGAGCGCTTTTTTCCCAGGGTGCAGGGAGTTTGGTCCCCTGTCCATGCTCTGGTCCATGGAGAGCCAAGGCCCTCAGAGGGTGTGTTGGAGGCATGGCGGCTAAGCAGGGGCTCACCCAGGCTGGTTTAGTTTTTAATTTTTTAATTTTATTTTTTTTGGCCGTGCTGAGCATCTTACAGGATCTTAGTTCCCTGACCAGGTATTGTACCCAGGCCCTCAGCAGTGAAAGCACAGAGTCCTAACCACTGGACCACCAGGCCAGGGAAGTCCCCAGGCTGTTTTAGAATTCAGAAAGAGCATTTATTTTTCCTTAAAAAAATTTTTTTGAGCATTTTAAAAACTATTTTTTTTTTTTTTTCCTAAAGGAGGATAAACTACAAGTTGTAATTTCAGGGTAGACATTTACAGCATCCTCTTTGACTTCAGCAGGTAGAGGAGGCTAGGGAGGGCAGTACAGGTCCAGGAGCTAACTCATGACAGGGAAGGGCATTTTGCAGTGTGGTCAGAAGGCAGCTGGTCATTCTACATGGTTAAAGCATAGTGTAGGTGGTGAGGGATGACTTAAATCCAAGTGCCTGGAGCTCCGTGGGTGATGAATACATCAGAGCTCCTTTCCTTTCTCCCCTTTTGCCTAAGCCTCACCTGAAACTCTCCTGGCAAATCACACTCCCTGTCAGCCTGGTGTTCTTTTAGTATATGGCCTTTCGTTAAGGCTTTTGTTATTTTCACATCTAATATTTTAAATTATAATCAAGTACATTTGGTTTAAAAATTTGACCAGTGTAAAATATACTATCCTTTTCCCCAGAAACAACTGCGATTAAATTTTTCTTAGCTGTTTTTCAGAAAGTTTTATGTATATATAAGTGTGTGTATGTTTTCTTTCCAAAAGCAATCGTATTATAAATACTCCTGTTCCCCTGTGCTTCATTGAGTAAAATAACAAAGAGCTCTTTACTATCAGCATATAGAAATCTGCCTCATTCTTTTTTAACAGCTGCCTAGCTTTCTGTAATTTATTTAGTCTATTATTTTCAGTAATTTTCAATTAAATGCACTACATCAATGAAAATGAATATACATATACTTACATATATATCTGCACAAAAAATTTCAGAAAATATTGTTACTGGGTTGAATGGTATTGTGGATTATCCTTTTTGGAGGACTATTGCTAACTTGTCCTACAAGGATAGTGCCTCTAACAATGAATAGTAGTTTTTGACATACTCATCAACACTGAGTACTATCAGATTTTTAAAATATTCTCTGCTCTGATGTGAAAACTGGTATCTCATTGTTTGAACGAGCATTTTTTATGCATGAGTGAGGTTGAGTATTGTTTTATGTGTAGTAACCATTCCAATTTATTTTTTTGTAAAGTGATTTCAACTCTATTTTTCTGTTGGATTTTATATCTAGTAGTTTTTATTGATTTTTAATCATACGTTGTGGTGGGCAGCCTTTAAGATGATCTTTGCCTCCTGATCTTCATGCCCTTGTGTGATCCACTTTTCCTGAGTCTAGGCTGGACTTTTTGACTCACTTGCCATGAACACAGCCCAGCAAAAGTGATGGGATCTCACTTCTGATGTTAGGTTATGAAAAGACTAAGGCTTCTCTCTTGGGTGCTCTTTTTCACTCACTGGCATACTTTCTACCTCTCTCTGAATTGGAGCCCAGCAGCCATGTAAAGAAATCCAGGTGATCCTGAAGGAGAGGTCATGGGCAGAGGCCATGGAAAATGAGAAGCAACATGGGGGAAAACTCTGACACCCAGCTGACAACAAGCACCAATTGCCCCTCATGTGAGGGTGCCATATTGGAAGAGGATCCTGCAGCCCTAGTCAAGCCTTCAGATGATAGCAGCCCCAGCTGGCAGTTTGACTGCAGACTCATACAAGACCCTGAGCCAGGCCCATCCAGCTAAGTGGCTCCCAACTTCCTGACCCACAGAAACTGTGAGATAATTAATGCTTGTTTTAAGCCACTAAGTTTTGGGGCAATTTGTTAAACAGCAATTAATTAATAATACCTATGTATTTCCAATATTTCCCCAGAAAACTATGGTCTTGTTTTTATTCACAGTGATTTTTGTGGTGCAGGAATTTGAAATTTTTATGAAGTCATATTGATCGACCTGTTCACCTCTAACTTCTAGTATACCTGATGAAATTAAGGTGATAATTCTCAAATTTGATAAAAGTTTCTTGATGAACATTTCTTACTGGAGTATAGTTAATTTACAATGTTATATTAGTTTTAGGTGTACAGCATAGTGATTCAATATTTTTATAGTTTATACTTCTTTTAAAGTTATAAAATATTGATTATATTCCCTCTGCTGTACATTACATCCCTGTATCTATTTTACACTTAGTAGTTTGTACCTGTTAATCTCCTTCCCCCATCTTGCCTCTGCCTCCACCCTTCTCCCAACTGGTAACCACTAGTTTATTCTCTGTGTTTTTTTTTTTTTTTTTTTTTTTTTTCCGTACGCGGGCCTCTCACTGTTGTGGCCTCTCCCGTTGCGGAGCACAGGCTCCGGATGCGCAGGCTCAGCGGCCATGGCTCACGGGCCCAGCCGCTCCGCGGCATATGGGATCCTCCCAGACCGGGGCACGAACCCGTATCCCCTGCATCGGCAGGCGGACTCTCAACCACTGCGCCACCAGGGAGGCCCTCTCTGTGTTTTTAATTATAGAAAACTATTGAGAAAAATTGCTTGATATATATTACCAATAGAAACATTTAAAGATTTATCATAGTTTTTTTTTTTTTTTTTGATGTATTTCACCATAGGGGAGATCAATTTTTTTTTTGTTGTTGTTGTTGGGGGTAGGAGTTTATTAATTAATTAATTTATTTTTGCTGTGTTGGGTCTTCATTTCTGTGCGAGGGCTGTCTCTAGTTGTGGCAAGCAGGGGCCACTCTTTTTTTTAATTTTTTAATTTTTTTTTATTTTTTATTTTTTGCTTTATAACAAATTTAATCAGTTATACATATACATATGTTCCCATATCCCCTCCCTTTTGCGTCTCCCTCCCACCCTCCCTATCCCACCCCTCCAGGCGGTCACAAAGCACCGAGCTGATCTCCCTGTGCTATGCAGCTGCTTCCCACTAGCTATCTACCTTACGTTTGGTAGTGTATATATGTCCATGCCACTCTTTCACTTTGTCACAGCTTACCCTTCCCCCTCCCCATATCCTCAAGTCCATTCTCTAGTAGGTCTGTGTCTTTATTCCTGTCTTACCCCTATGTTCTTCATGACATTTTTTTTCTTAAATTCCATATATATGTGTCAGCATACAGTATTTGTCTTTCTCTTTCTGACTTACTTCACTCTGTATGACAGACTCTAGGTTCATCCACCTTATTACAAATAGCTCAATTTCATTTCTTTTTATGGCTGAGTAATATTCCATTGTATATATGTGCCACATCTTCTTTACCCATTCATCCGATGATGGACACTTAGGTTGTTTCCATCTCCGAGCTATTGTAAATAGGGCTGCTATGAACATTTTGGTACATGTCTCTTTTTGAATTATGGTTTTCTCAGGGTATATGCCCAGTAGTGGGATTGCTGGGTCATATGGTAGTTCTATTTGTAGTTTTTTAAGGAACCTCCATACCATTCTCCATAGTGGCGGTACCAATTCACATTCCCACCAGCAGTGCAAGAGTGTTCCCTTTTTTCCATACCCTCTCCAGCATTTATTGTTTCTAGATTTTTTGATGATGGCCATTCTGACTGGTGTGAGATGATATCTCATTGTAGTTTTGATTTGCATTTCTCTAATGAGTAAAGATGTTGAGCATCCTTTCATGTGTTTGTTGGCAGTCTGTATATCTTCTGTGGAGAAATGTCTGTTTAGGTCTTCTGCCCATTTTTGGATTGGGTTCTTTGTTTTTTTGTTATTGAGCTGCATGAGCTGTTTATAAATTTTGGAGATTAATCCTTTGTCAGTTGCTTCATTTGCAAATATTTTCTACCATTCTGATGGTTGTCTTTTGGTCTTGTTTATGGTTTCCTTTGCTGTGCAAAAGCTTTTAAGTTTCATTAGGTCCCATGTGTCTATTTTTGTCTTTATTTCCATTTCTCTAGGAGGTGGGTCAAAAAGGATCTTGCTGTGATTTATGTCATAGAGTGTTCTGCCTATGTTTTCCTCTAAGAGTTTGATAGTGTCTGGCCTTACATTTAAGTCTTTAATCCATTTTGAGCTTATTTTTGTGTATGGTGTTAGGGAGTGATCTAATCTCAGACTTTTACATGTCCCTATCCAGTTTTCCCAGCACCACTTATTGAAGAGACTGTCCTTTCTCCACTGTACATTCCTGCCTCCTTTATCAAAGATAAGGTGACCATATGTCCGTGGGTTTATCTCTGGGCTTTCTATCCTGTTCCATTGATCTATCTTTCTGTTTTTGTGCCAGTACCATACTGTCTTGATTACTGTAGCTTTGTAGTATAGTCTGAAGTCAGGGAGCCTGATTCCTCCAGCTCCATTTTTCGTTGTCAAGATTGCTTTGGCTATTCGGGGTCTTTTGTGTTTCCATACAAATTGTGAAATTTTTTGTTCTAGTTCTGTGAAAACTGCCAGTGGTAGTTTGATAGGGATTGCATTGTATCTGTAGATTGCTTTGGGTAGTAGAGTCATTTTCACAATGTTGATTCTTCCAATCCAAGAACATGGTACATCTCTCCATCTATTTGTATCATCTTTAATTTCTTTCATCAGTGTCTTATAATTTTCTGCATACAGGTCTTTTGTCTCCTTAGGTAGGTTTATTCCTAGATATTTTATTCTTTTTGTTGCAATGGTAAATGGGAGTGTTTTCTTGATTTCACTTTCAGATTTTTCATCATTAGTGTATAGGAATGCCAGAGATTTCTGTGCATTAATTTTGTATCCTGCAACTTTACCAAATTCATTGATTAGCTCTAGTAGTTTTCTGGTAGCATCTTTAGGATTCTCTATGTATAGTATCATGTCATCTGCAAACAGTGACAGCTTTACTTCTTCTTTTCCAATTTGGATTCCTTTTATTTCCTTTTCTTCTCTGATTGCTGTGGCTAGAACTTCCAAAACTAGGTTGAATAAGAGTGGTGAGAGTGGGCAGCCTTGTCTTGTTCCTGATCTTAGTGGAAATGGTTTCAGTTTTTCACCATTGAGGACAATGTTGGCTGTGGGTTTGTCATATATGGCCTTTATTATGTTGAGGAAAGATCCCTCTATGCCTACTTTCTGCAGGGTTTTTATCATAAATGGGTGTTGAATTTTGTCGAAAGTTTTCTCTGCATCTATTGAGATGATCATATGGTTTTTCTCCTTCAATTTGTTAATATGGTGTATCACGTTGATTGATTTGCGTATATTGAAGAATCCTTGCATTCCTGGAATAAACCCCACTTGATCATGGTGTATGATCCTTTTAATGTGCTGTTGGATTCTGTTTGCTAGTATTTTGTTGAGGATTTTTGCATCTATGTTCATCAGTGATATTGGCCTGTAGTTTTCTTTCTTTGTGACATCCTTGTCTGGTTTTGGTATCAAGGTGATGGTGGCCTCGTAGAATGAGTTTGGGAGTGTTCCTCCCTCTGCTATATTTTGGAAGAGTTTGAGAAAGATAGGTGTTAGCTCTTCTCTCAATGCTTGATAGAATTCGCCTGTGAAGCCATCTGGTCCTGGGCTTTTGTTTGTTGGAAGATTTTTTTATCACAGTTTCAATTTCAGTGCTTGTGATTGGTCTATTCATATTTTCTATTTCTTCCTGATTCAGTCTTGGCAGGTTGTGCTTTTCTCAGAATTTGTCCATTTCTTCCAGGTTGTCCATTTTATTGGCATAGAGTTGCTTTTAGTCATCTCTCATGATCTTTTGTATTTCTGCAGTGTCAGTTGTTACTTCTCCTTTTTCATTTCTAATTCTATTGATTTGAGTCTTCTCCCTTCTTTTCTTGATGAGTCTGGCTAATGGTTTGTCAATTTTGTTTATCTTCTCAAAGAACCAGCTTTTAGTTTGGTTGATCTTTGCTATCGTTTCCTTCATTTCTTTTTCACTTATTTCTGATCTGATCTTTATGATTTCTTTCCTTCTGCTAACTTTGGGGGTTTTTTGTCCTTCTTTCTCTAATTGCTTTAGGTGCAGGGTCAGGTTGTTTACTCGAGATGTTTCCTGTTTCTTAAGGTGGGATTGTATTGCTATAAAGTTCCCCCTTAGAACTGCTTTTGCTGCATCCCATAGGTTTTGGGTCGTCGTGTCTCCATTGTCATTTGTTTCTAGGTATTTTTTAATTTCCTCTTTGATTTCTTCAGTGATCACTTCGTTATTGAGTAGTGTATTGTTTAGCCTCCATGTGTTTGTATTTTTTACAGATCTTTTCCTGTAATTGATGTCTAGTCTCATAGCATTGTGGTCGGAAAAGATACTTGATACAATTTCAATTTTCTTAAATTTACCAAGGCTTGATTTGTGACCCAAGATATGATCTATCCTGGAGAATGTTCCATGAGCACTTGAGAAAAATGTGTATTCTGTTGTTTTTGGATGGAATGTCCTATAAATATCAATTAAGTCCATCTTGTTTAATGTATCATTTAAAGCTTGTGTTTCCTTATTTATTTTCATTTTGGATGATCTGTCCATTGGTGAAAGTGGGGTGTTAAAGTCCCCTACTATGATTGTGTTACTGTTGATTTATCCTTTTATGGCTGTTAGTATTTGCCTTATGTATTGAGGTGCTCCTATGTTGGGTGCATCAATATTTACAATTGTTGTATCTTCTTCTTGGCTCGATCCCTTGATCATTATGTAGTGTCCTTCTTTGTCTCTTCTAGTAGTCTTTATTTTAAAGTCTATTTTGTCTGATATGAGAATTGCTACTCCAGCTTTCTTTTGGTTTCCATTTGCATGGAATATCTTTTTCCATCCCCTTACTTTCAGTCTGTATGTGTCTCTAGGTCTGAAGTGGGTCTCTTGTAGACAGCATATATATGGGTCTTGTTTTTGTATCCATGCAGCCAATCTGTGTCTTTTGGTGGGAGCATTTAGTCCATTTACATTTAAGGTAATTATCAATATGTATGTTCCTATTCCCATTTTCTTAATTGTTTTGGGTTTGTTATTGTAGGTCTTTTCCTTCTGTTGTGTTTCTTGCCTAGAGAAGTTCCTTTAGCATTTGTTGTAAAGCTGGTTTGGTGGTGCTGAACTCTCTCAGCTTTTGCTTGTCTGTAAACGTTTTAATTTCTCCATCAAATCTGAATGAGATCCTTGCTGGGTAGAGTAATCTTGGTTGCAGGTTTTTCTCCTTCATCACTTTAATTATGTCCTGCCACTCCCTTCTGGCTTGTAGAGTTTCTGCTGAGAGATCAGCTGTTATCCTGATGGGGATTCCCTTGTGTGTTATTTGTTGTTTTTGCCTTGCTGCTTTTAATATGATTTCTTTGTGTTTAATTTTTGACAGTTTGATTAATATGTGTCTTGGCATATTTCTCCTTGGATTTATTCTGTATGGGACTCTCTGTGCCTCCTGGACTTGATTAACTATTTCCTTTCCCATATTAGGGAAGTTTTCAACTATAATCTCTTCAAATATTTTCTCAGTCTCTTTCTTTTTCTCTTCTTCTTCTGGAACCCCTATAATTCGAATGTTGGTGCATTTAATGTTGTCCCAGACGTCTCTGAGACTGTCCTCTGTTCTTTTCATTCTTTTTTCTTTATTTTTCTCTGCAGCAGTTATTTCCACTATTTTATCTTCCACCTCACTTATCCGTTCTTCTGCCTCAGTTATTCTGCTATTGATCCCATCTAGAGTATTTTTTATTTCATTTATTGTGTTTTTAATCGATGCTTGATTCATCTTTAGTTCTTCTAGGTCCTTGTTAACTGTTTCTTGCATTTTGTCTATTCTATTTCCAAGATTTTGGATCTTGGAAATAGAATCTTGGATCATCTTTACCATCATTATTCTGAATTCTTTTTCAGGTAGACTGCCTATTACCTCTTCATTTGTTAGGTCTGGTGGGTTTTTATCTTGCTCCTTCTCCTGCTGTGTGTTTTTCTGTCTTCTCATTTTGCTTATGTTACTGTGTTTGGGGTCTCCTTTTTGCAGGCTGCAGGTTCGTAGTTCCCGTTGTTTTTGGTGTCTGTCCCCAGTGGCTAAGGTTGGTTTAGTGGGTTGTGTAGGCTTCCTGGTGGAGGGGACTAGTGCCTGTGTTCTGGTGGATGAGGCTGGATCTTGTCTTTCTGGTGGGCAGGTCCACGTCTGGTGGTGTGTTTTGGGGTGTCTGCGGACTTTTTATGATTTTAGGTCACCTCTCTGCTAATGGGTGGCGTTGTGTTCCTGTCTTGCTAGTTGTTTGGCATAGGGTGTCCAGCACTGTAGCTTGCTGGTCGTTGAGTGAAGCTGGGTGCTGGTGTTGAGATGGAGATCTCTGGAAGATTTTCACCATTTGATATTATGTGGAGCTGGGAGGTCTCTTGTGGACCAGTGTCCTGAATTTGGCTCTCCCATCTCAGAGGCACAGCACTGACTCCTGGCTCCTCAATTTGGGATGATGTGTTGTCTATTCATGTATTCCACAGATGCAGGGTACATCAAGTTGATTGTGGAGCTTTAATCCGCTGCTTCTGAGGCTGCTGGGAGAGGTTTCCCTTTCTCTTCTTTGTTCTCACAGCTCCTGGATCTCAGCTTTGGATTTGGCCCCGCCTCTGCGTGTAGGTCACCGGAGGGCGTCTGTTCTTCGCTCAGACAGGACAGGGTTAAAGGAGCAGCCTCCTCGGGGTCTCCGGCTCACTCAGGCCGGGCGGGAGGGAGGGGCACGGAGTGCGGGTCGAACCTGCAGCGGCAGAGGTCGGCGTGACGTTGCACCAGCCCGAGGCGCGCCGTGCGTTCTCCCAGGGAAGCCGCCCCTGGATCCCGGGACCCCGGCAGTGGCGGCTGCACAGGCTCCCGGAAGGGCGGTGTGGACAGTGACCTGCGCTCGCACACAGGCTTCTTGGCGGCGGCAGCAGCAGCCCCAGCGTCCCACGCCCGTCACTGGGCTCCGCGCTTTCAGTCGCGACTCGCGCCCGTCTGTGGAGCCCCTTTAAGCAGCGCTCTTAATCCCCTCTCCTCGCGCACCAGGAAACCAAGAGGGAAGAAAAAGTCTCTTGCCTCTTCGGCAGCTCCAGAGTTTTCCCGGACTCCCTCCTGGCTAGCTGTGGCACATTAGCCCCCTTCAGGCTGAGTTCTCGCCGCCAGCCCCAGTCCTCTCCCTGCGCTCTGACCGAAGCCCGAGCCTCAGCTTCCAGTGCCGCCTACCCCGGCGGGCGAGCAGACAAGCCTCTCAGGCTGGTGAGTGCCGCTCGTCACCGATCCTCTGTGTGGGGATCTCTCCGCTTTGCCCTACCCAGGTATGTGGGGAGTTTCTTGCCTTTTGGGAGGTCTGGGGTCTTCTGCCAGCGTTCAGTAGGTGTTCTGTCGGAGTTGTTCCACGTGTAGCTGTATTTCTAGTGTATCCGTGGGGAGGAAGGTGATCTCCGCGTCTTACTCTTCCGCCATCTTACCCGGAAGTCGGGGGCCACTCTTATCGCGGTGCGCGGGCCTCTCACTGTCGCGGCCTCTCTTGTTGCGGAGCACAGGCTCCAGACGCGCAGGCTCAGTAGTTGTGGCTCACGGGCCTAGCCGCTCCGCGGCATGTGGGATCCTCCCAGACCAGGGCTTGAACCTGTGTCCCCTGCATTGGCAGGCAGATTCTCAACCACTGCGCCACCAGGGAAGCCCAAGGGGAGATCAATTTTGTATACAGTTTTGCGTCCTCCTTTTTTCAGTCAGTGATTATACTTTCTACCACTTACTATGTTTTGAGCATAGGTCAGACACTGTGTTAATTTTTTTAAATGTGCATTTCTTTGAGCCCTTACAAAAACTCTATGGGACAGACACGGTTATTATTATTATTTTAGAGATTAGGGAACTGACCCTCAGAGAGGATAGTTTGTTCGAGATTTAGTTTTAGTAGGTGAGCCAGAATATAAATGCAGGTCTGTTTGATTCCAGGACATTTATGGATTGAATTGTGTTCACATATCCTCCCCACCCCTTCCCAAATTCACCTGCTGAAGTCCTCAGAATGTGACTGTATTCAGAGATGGGGCTTCTAAAGAGGTAATTAAGGTTAAAAGGAGGCATTGGGGTGGGTCCTAATCCAAGGTGACTGCTGCCCTTGTAAGAAAATGAGATTAGGACACAGACACACACAGAGCGAAGACTGTGTGAAGACACAGAGAGAGGATGGCCATCTGTAAGACAAGAAAAGAGGGCTCAGAAGAAAACCCTGCCAGTACCTTGATATCAGACTTTCAGAATTGTTAAGAAGTTGCCTCCAGAATTGTGAGAAAGTAAATTTCTATTGTTTAAGCTACCCAGCCTGTGGTATTTGTTTTGCAGCCCTGGAAAACTAATACAAGGGCTAAAGTGCTAAACTCTTAGGGTATATTGCCTCTTAACATTTACATTATTTCAGAAGCATTTAAAATTTTTTTGATGTCCTTAAAATTCTTTGAAACTGTTATTTTATTCACTAGGTAATATTACTTCAAATAGGTATGCCAGAGTTAATTTGACTCTCCTCTCTAGTTGGACATCTGGGTGGCTTCAGTTGTTTTGAATTTTTAATAACGGTGTAATGAATGTCTGTATTATGGAAATCTTCTCATTTCTCTTCTAGTTTCTTAGAAGGAGAATTACTTGGTCCAAGCGTATAAACTTTTTTTTAGGACTCCCTAGTTTAAATTAAGTAAACACATGCAGTACATTTCCCCAAATAAACAATATCAAAGAGACTTTCTTCAAATCAAGACACAGTATAGTCAATGCAAGCTATGAATGCTTATCAGGAAAAGAAAAGATTAGGTTCTTTTGTATATATTTGCAATTGTAAGCTCTTTGATACAGTATTGGAGAATCCAGGAAAGTGAGGGAAGTCAAACAGATCTGCAGTCAGTCCCTGGCATTCTCTTATTCTCTGTGTGGCCTCAGACAAGTGAATTAGTAACCCTAGATCTCAGGTTCCTCATAATATTGTTAGGACGATTAAACAAGTAGATGAATATAAATGCTTAGCACAATTCATATATACTCATTTAAAAAAAAGAGAGTAAATGCATCTTGCCAGGGTAAAGACTTACCTACCTAAAGTTACCAATACTCCCAGGATATGGATGGTGAGATTTTGCATCCAGACTGAAATAAAACTCCTTACTTTATTCATTTAAAAAAATATACACTATGTAGCAGGGCTTTTATTTATTTATTTAATTTTTATTTTATGTTGGAGTGTAGTTGATTTACAATGTTGTGTTAGTTTCAGGTGTACAACAAAGTGACTCAGTTATACATATACATATATCTATTCTTTTACAGATTCTTTTCCCATATAGGTTATTACAGAGTATGGAGTAGAATCCCCTGTGCTATACAGTAGGTCCTTGTTGATTATCTATTTTATATATAGTAGTGTGTATATGTTCATTCCAACCTCCTGATTTATCCTCCCACACACGTTTCCCCTTTGGTAACCATAAGTTTGTAAAACCCCTTACTTTAAGTCTTATAAATAGGATTTATTTTGAGATTGGCACTGTGCTAGGTAATTTTATATTTAGTATTTTTTATATAATCCTCACAAATTTTGCGAATAGGTATTATCTTCACTTAACAGATGAGGAAACCAAGTCTCAGAGAGGCTAAATAACCTGCCTTAGGGTCACAGGGTCACTAAATGACCTAGGCGGGATTTGAACCCGGTTCTGTCCAATTCCACACCCCATGTTCTTTTCCTTCTTTACATTGCTTCATCCAATTCAGACAACATCCATTAGTGCAACATATCTACATATTATATATAAAGGTATATTCTAAATTTATTATTTATACTTCAGCTCTTTTATTTTACATTTTGCCCAGATTTCCCCTTTCACACAGAATCTCACTTTGTTCATCAGGCTGAGGTTGAAGAAGTCAGGCAGAAGTTAGAATGATTTAAATTTTGTGCTCAGAAGACTCTAGAATAGCTAGCTGGTTAGCTAGAATAGTTATTTCTTCCTCTCTCTTCCCCCGAACCCTTTTTGGAAAATAAAAGGATTGCAACCTGACCCTCTCTCTTGCTCTTTGATTCTCATTGCATTCTTTTTGGATTAAGGGTGTCCAGTTTCCTTGGGAGGAATAAAATATGGCCATCTAAGTGACAAGAGTACAAGCCCCTTCAGTAAACTCCTTAATGGGAGTGTTTATGAGATGTATTTTCATCTCATTGAGCTTTTTATTTCACTAAGATTCTTTCATCCACCCAAGCAGGTGAAGAAAATGGGAAAATGATGGCAGAGAAAAGAAGAGCTTTAGGGAACTTGAAAAGAAAGAGAAAACCAAAAGAAGCTGTCCCACATTTGTTTATTTCTAAGGTCTAACAAGCCATCAAACCAGTAACAAAAGGGCAAATATTTTTACCCCTGATTAGCAGTGTGCATGTAAAACAGGTCAGTTACTGAGAGAAATGGCCACTTTATTTAGCCATTCATTTCATCATTCATTTATGCATCACTCTTCATTTATTCATTCAGTAGTTTGAGCATCTATATTAGAAGTCCTGCCGTTAACATGAGGAGGACCTATATTTGACCAGTTAATCAAAAAGATTTTTAAGGAGGGGAATTATTTTTAAAAATACATGTACTATTAAAACTTTTTGTTTTTACTTAAAACTCATGTCTTTATATTCAGTCACCCATCTTCTGATATAATCATTTGTGTATTGGTTTTCATCTTTCTTGGAAAAAAAACACAAAAACACAAAGACACCCAACATCACCTAGTTTCTAGTTTTATTTTCTCTAAAATAGATGAGGAGCTTAAAGAAACTTCTGAAGCAATTTGATTTTACACCTCTAACTTTTTACAATCCTTTCCCTTCCAAATGTTATGGTCATAATTAATTTAACAAAAATTTTTAAAATCAACAAGACTTTATCAAATTTTTCTAAAGAATTCAACAAAGGTTTCATGGAAACAATAATTTTTTTTAATACTCAGATTATTTTTTTATACTGAGATTATATACTCAGGTTTACAGATTATTTAATTAAATGACACCCCTATGATGTTAGCTGATATTATTATGATATTAGCTTAACTTTACTACAGGTACTGTGTTCAGTACTTGGCCTAAATTCACTTATTAATCATTACAGCCAGCGTGTAATATTATTATCCCCACTTCCCAGGGGAGAAAATGACATGAACTAGTTTGAGAAAAGCATACTGATGACTCTTGGTGAGTATATAACTTAATGGATGGGTCCAGAAGTGTGTGATGTAACAACATATAGCCTACTAGCTGTAGCCCTTGTTGGGTAGGAAAACTCTAAAGTATTTTCTACACAAACTCCCAGAGTTGCCCAGGGGTATGGAGCCCCAGTTGTCCACGGCAGCAACTTGCTTGATAATACACCTTTATCAGCTGCCTTCCTTTCTCTCTCACTTCCTCACTCTCCTGTTGGTACTTCCTAGTCAGGCCCAGCTACATAGTTTGCAGGGTCCAATGCAAACTAAAATTGCAGGGCTCCTTGTTGAAAAGTTATTATGAGTTTCAAGAAGCTGACAGCACAGCATTAAACCAAGCACAGGACCCTTCTGAAACAGGCCCTGAGTGAGTGCACAGGTTGTGTGCCTATGAAGCTGGGTCTGGGACTGGTATTCCTTCCTAGAGAAACTACTTGTACTTTCCCTGCCTTGGGCTTTGCATCTGTGGAAACCCAACCGATGTCACGGAGGTATTCCACAAATACCTCAAAGTGAAGACAACTGCATTTTTATTAATTAAATGCCTAAGCCACCTTTGTAATATTTTTCCTAACTTTTTGGCTATACGTCCTTTGTTCACCTTTACATGGCAATGGTTTTGTGATTTCTCTATAAGGAGAACAGAAAGATAATTCAGTCTTTCCTCTAACATGATTGCACAAAGTTTTAAAAAAAATTACTTAGGGGCAACTCCCTGGTGGTCCAGTGGCTAAGACTCCACGGCCTCCACTGCAGGGGGTGTGGGTTCGATCCCTGGTCAGGGAACTAAGATCCCACATGCCACATGGCACAGCCAAAAAAAAAAAAATTATAGCTTAGGAAAGTTTCAATTTTTCTTCATAGTCCATTTTGAATAATGCCCTGTGAATTTTTAGGATTATTATCAGATTTTGGGAAATCTTCATCAAGTTTCCTTCATACATGAATGAGAGCAATCAGATTTCAGGACATTTCTAGTGCACTGTCTAATCTTAAAGGCTCGTTAGTTTTCTAGCACAGCTGTAACAAATTACCATAAACTTAGTGACTTAAAACCATACAAATTTATTAAAGTTCTTAGGTCAGAAGTCCAATACAGAGATTACTAGAGTAAAATCAAGGTGTCAGCAGGATTGTGTTCATTCTTTGAAGCTCTAGAGGAGAGTCCACTTCCTTGCCTTTTCTAGCTTCTAGGGGACACTCACATTCCCTGGCTGGTAACCCCCTTCCTCTGTCTTTAAAGCCCAAGATGTTCTGTGGTTGAATTTCTCTCTGATCTACTCTTCTGCCTTCTTCCATTTTTAAGAACCCGTGGGATTGGATTGGGCCCACCCAGATCATCCAGGATAATTACTCCATCTCAAGGTCTGTGCCCTTGATCACATCTGCAAAGACCCTTTTGCTATATAAGGTAACATATTCACGGGTTCCAGATTAGATTAGAAAGTAGGCATCTTTTGCTGGAAAGGAGACATTATTCTGCCTGCCACACTCTTTTCATTAATGACATTATTCACAGATTTGTCTTCCATTTCTTGTTTGGTGGTGGATTATGAGTTTTTATCTTTTTATCAATGTCAGTTATATCAGCAAGAAACAAATATGTTTTCAATGTGTTCAGAGGATTCAAATTTTTTTCTTTCTCTTAGTGAATTACTACTTTTGGTATGGTCTGATTTTCTTTTTTTTTCCTGGCAATTTACTTCTTGAGGTCAGAATAATTTCTATTGATTTTATCAATCTTCTATATTGCTTTTATTCCATTTTCCATTTTTAAATTTATTTATTTATTTTTATTTTTTAAGTGAATCTAGTTGATTTGCGATGCTGTGCCGGTCTCTGCTGTACAGCAAAGTGACTCAGTTATACACATAGAGACGTTCTTTTTTTAATATTCTTTTTCATTATGGTTTATCCCAGGAGATTGGATATAGTTCCCTGTGCTATACAGTAGGACCTTGTTGTTTATCCATTCTAAATGTAATAGTTTGCATCTACCAACCCCAAATTCCCAGTCCATCCCTCTCCCTTTCCCCCTCCCCCTTGACAACCACGAGTCTGTTCTCTATGTCTCTGAGTCTGTTTCTGTTTTGTAGATATGCTCATTTGTGTCATATTTTAGATTCCACATATAGGTGATATCATATGGTATTTGTCATTCTCTTTCTGACTTACTTACACTTAGTATGATCATCTCTAGTTGCATTCATGTTGCAGCAAATGGCATTATTTTGTTCTTTTTTTGTGGCTGAGTAGTATTTCCATGTTTTATCTGCACTTTCTCTCCACAACTTAATGTATAAAGCTGACAAAAGCTGCCTTTGTATGTATTCACATCAGGAGGCTTTCATTTCTGTCTTATTTAATAGATATAAAATGTCTCTCCATTTTTCAGATTAAGTGACGTTCCCCAAAGCTATTCTACAAATGTTGGCAGCCACAGCAATGTGATTGACATGAAGGCAAGTGTAATAGGTGGGAAGCATTTCCTAAATGATTCAGTGAAAATATCGTATTTTTGCCAGTTTTACAACAACGTGTGAACTTGTGAGCGCAGTGCTAGAGCTCCTGCCCAAAGCCTTCTTTACCTTCTTTAGCTGGAAAGACGTGGCAAAGGAAGCCTAAGCTTAAACCAAGTCTTGAAAGACAAATGGAATTTAGCTAAGCAGAGAAAAAAAGGAAAGATCGTCCAAGCAGAGGTCATGATTGGCTTCAGCACAGAAGTGTGACAGGGCATAGAATGTTCTGGAAAATGTCAGCCATTCAGAGTGGGTGGAGGAGAAGGAGGAGAGGGAGAGGTAGAAGATTCAGCAGATGAGAGAAGCGTGAGGAACACCATGGACTTTATCCTGAGGGCAGGGGTATCCCACCAAAGAGTTATAAACAGAGATGATAGAAGTTTGGATCTATGTCTTAGGTTTACTTGGGGGCTGCCTTGAAGAGAGTTGGGTGGGAGAACAAAAGTGACCGCTTCAATCCTTTTGTTTCAAAGCAAATTCATAGCCATATCCCACTAGACCAGGGCTATTCAGTAGAACTTCCTGTGATGAAGGGAATGTTCTCTGTCTATGCCATCCAACATGGCAGCGCCAATTACATGTGGCTCTCCAGTGTTTGAAATGTGAGAAGTGTGGCTGAGTGACTAAATTTTAAATTTAACTTTAATTTTTAAAAATTTAAATAGTCACATACATGGCTGATGGCTACCATATGGAACAACACAACCCTAAACCCTCAAAGAAAGACTATGGGATAGACAGGCTCATCAGTCTAAGCTTAATGAGAAATTTCAAATTTTAAAGGCTTGTAGACTTTGAGGAGGAACTTAAGCAGTACAAGACATAGATGGATGCCAACTTAATGGGACTTATGATCAGGACAAGGCTTTGTGTTAAAAGGGATGAGTGGATACTAAGGAAATATGCAGGATGTGCAAAAAATCCAAAAAATAGCTGTGAGGATGGATATTCATTGCAACACTGGTTGTAAACAACATAAATATGCAAATGTATAAGACTGATTAAGAAAATGCATCCATACAATGGAATAGATCCCATCTATGCAATGGACTGATATAAATAATGCAAAAGCACATTTATTTTAATAGAAAGATGTTTATGATATAACACTTAGTAGAAAAAGCATATTGTAAAATGGTTATAAAATTTTTAATGAAATATGCTTAGGGAAATATCTGAAAGTACATGCATAAAATACATATACCCAGAGTGGTTATAGCTGAGTTTTAGGCCATTGCTTCATTTTTGTCTTCCTTTTATTTTTTTGCCTCATCAATATTATCACATATTTTTCTGCAAGGAGTGTTTATTGCTTTTATAATTAGAAAAATAAGAAAACAATAAAATAACTTATTTTAAGACTCTTATAGGAGTGAAATAGATAGCAACATCTATTATGGTTCAGTGTAGATACCCTAGTAGGTGAGGGATAAGGTAGGCAGAAAAGCCTTCTCATCAAAGATGAACTTTGAAAGAAAAGGAGGAAGGTAGGGGCGAAAGAAGGGAACAAACATTCCTTGAGCACTTACTCTGTGCTCAAGAGTAACTGCTCACTCACTCTGTGTTTATATATGTTATATCTTTTAACTCCCTCCATGAACAGATAAGGTAGGTACCATCATCATCTCATTTTATAGGTGAGGAAATCGAGACTCTGATAGGTTAAATGACCCTGTAAGTGAAACTGAAAATCTTTTTTTTCTTTTTAACATCTTTATTGGAGTAAAATTGCTTTACAATGTTGTGTTAGTTTCTGCTATATAACAAAGTGAATCAGCTATATGTATACATATATCGCCGTATCCCCTCCCCCTTGCATCTCCCTCCCACCCTCCCTATCCCACCCTCTAGGTGGTCACAAAGCACGGAGCTGATCTCCCTGTGCTATGCGGCTGCTTCCCACTAGCTATCTATTTTATATTTGATAGTGTATATATGTCAATGCTACTCTTGAAGAGAGAAGACTGGGGATTTGAGGCATGGCTTCAGTGCTTACTAGCTGCTGCTAGCTTTTGTTACTGGGTGAATTTCATAATGTGCGAGTTCTCATTCATATATAGGTTTGTGTAATGACTGTGTTTGTGTAATGTCTGTACAGTGACTAGACCAGGAGCTCCGGGGACAGGAATTATGTGTGTTTAGGTCACTGTATCTACAGTGTTCAACAAAGAACCTGGCACACAACAGGCTCTCAATGAATACATTAGACTGAATGAAAGTATATCAGGAATCATTAATTTCTGACCATTTTACCTCCTAGAGTGTTGGGAGAAACTCAAATAAGATAATGGGCCTGACAGGACTTTGAAAACTGTAGAATCATGTGCCTAGGTCAGGGGTTTTGATTTTTGAAGATTTTCCTTTATTGGCTTTTTTTTTTCCCCAAGCCAAATGAACTTGGAACTGCTGCTGCTGATACTCCTGCAAAGGAGATTTAATCTAGAAATTCTTGGAGTGTATCAGGAAACACAAAGCATTCATTTGTTCTTAAATTGAGTTCTTAAGAGATGTTTTGATTGTTTTTAGGAACAACAGAGTTTATTAATGTATATTTTTCAAAATGTTTCTGAAACATCTCTTATTTTAACCAAACTATGAAATAAGTTGAGACATGGGAGGTGAAATCTATGTTATTAGTTACATAATCCCTTATCATCAGCTCCTAACACAGATATTAGGAAATGTTGATTTTTCTATTTCTGTGGCCAAGTTGAAGGAGACGGATTGTCCTCTTGCAGAACTGGGTGAGGGTGAAAGTACAATTGGACACATCCTGGGTTCCCACAGGATGCTGTTGATCAAATTGCTAATCACATTCTGAAAAACCTTAGTTTTATTTTTTCCTGTTGTAGTAGCAAGAACATCACCTTTGTGTCAGGTGGACTTGGTTTGAACACCACTTTCACTTTTCAGCTGTATGACTTTGGATACGGTCAGTAGGCTTCTTGCCTACTGACAGCCTTGGTTTCTGCAATTTGTAAAATAGGAACAATCATGCTGACCTTGCAGGACTGTTAGGAGGTGTTAAATGAAATCATGTGTCCAGCTTGTCTGGCAGAGTGCTTGACTCAAAGTAACCCTTAATGTAAATTATCTTCTTTGTCTACTTTCCAAATTTAGAGTTGGCAATGAACAGACTTTTCCAAACAGAAACTTGTTCTTTTGAGTATCAGTGTATGAAAATATGGAAGTGAAGTGATTTTATGGGTCAGAAAATGGCTTCTGTATTTGCGGCTGGGGTCTTCAGACCATAGATTAGATTCTGTAGTTTGGTACAACAGAAAGAACCCAGTCAAGTTTCAGGATCATGGAGTACCAGAGCAACAAAAGACATTGCTTCAGAAAACTGAACATGGTGAGGAGAAGTGACCTACCCAAGGTCTCATGGCTAGTGGCACACATGGTTGAGTTCACAGTACATCTAAGGAAGTAGGTTTAAAATTGTGTGGGGCATTATCTAGTCCTTAGGAAAAAAAGCTGCCTAGAGTGAATTCAGGTTCATAGTTATGTGTCTGAACCCGTGGGACAATAAAACCCTTCCGATTCTTAGGTGTTTAGATTAGCTGATCAGTAAGCTTATACACCCCTCCCCCCATGTGTATGGGGAATGCAAAATCAGACTTTAGAGAGTTAGGAAGGACAAGATTTCCAAAACCAAGGAGGCCAGGGAGACAGGCCTGCTGCTGTTCTGAGAAATCTGGGTTGCTGTCCATTTCCAAGAAATCATTCTGGAACCAGTGGACAGGTAGGGCACGGGTTTTTAAACTCATCCATCCACCCATTAATTAATTAATTACTTCACTCACTAGAAGCTCACTGAGCCCAGGCAATGATACTTTGCTAAGTGTGAAAGTTACAGAGATGAACAAAACACATCCCTTCCTAGAGAAGGTCACAGGCCATTCTTCTGAATCCTTCTTCCTTTCTTGGAACCCTTCCCGGGTCTCTTACCCTGAACTCTGGGAGGAGCCTCCTGCTGAGGCTTCACTGCACACCTCTTGTTGAGGACCGATCTAACCACAGAGCTGGAGGACAGTCCTCTGGCTCTTCCCTTCATTTGTCCGGTTACCTGGATGTGACCGGGTCTATAGATGCCGTTTCATTTCTCATCCTTGCTTCTACTCTTATCTCTGCACCACCTAAGCAGGGCTCAGCACCTTTCTTCACTCTGTCCCCCCCCCCAAATAAACTCCATCCTTATTGAGTTTTTAATGTTTAGTTGACTATTTCATCGTGGACATGGAGGGGAAGGTTAGGTTACATTGGACATCACCCAAAATTATTTGTTACAGTTCTTTCACTAGTCAATGCTCTTGTCCATAAAATCTCTTCCCTTGGCTATGTACTCTGAGTCTCTCTCTCTCTCCTAATTCATTCATCTTCCCCACACACCATATCTCTCCAGGTTCCTTGGATCCAGCCCTTTTCCTGTCATCTCATCTCGAATTTGCAATGTCACCATTTTTGATCATGTCACACCCTTCTGGACAAGGTAGTAGGGATTGGAAATAAATACTTTTTTTCTTGTCTAAAAATAAGTGTATTTTCCTGTTCCACAGATGGGTCACCTTGGGCAAGAGAGGAGAAACCACTTACAAAACGCTGAGCATCTACTTTAGCACATTTTCCCTCTGTCCCCAGAGCACCCTATGCTACCTCTGGCATGTCATTCATCCCACCGTTCTGTAATTGTCTGTTGGTTTATTTACCTGTAATTGA
Organism: Mesoplodon mirus; assembly: GCF_964341445.2. NCBI lineage: Eukaryota > Metazoa > Chordata > Mammalia > Artiodactyla > Ziphiidae > Mesoplodon > Mesoplodon mirus. The sequence goes on from NC_138992.1 coordinate 10,742,083, forward strand.
CTCTTAGTGGTTATAGTTTTAGAGGCTGTGAGGAATGGGTGTGAAGTGGCCCAGGCCTGGGAAGTCCCTCCAGGCAGGAAGTCGTTCCCTCTGAGTGCTTAAAAGACGCAGATGGTATCTGTTCCCCAGGTGGCTACTGTTCTCCTGGAGAACAAAAACTCTCTCATGGTCTCTGTGAAGGGTGAAGAGGAAGGAGAAGTGCTCATGTTAAGCCCTTGAAGTCCAGGCTCTGGCAGCCCCCTTCAATGTGCAATTAAGAGATGTATAGGGGTGCTACATAGTTCCATAAACAGGGACCAATCTCTTTGGGTCAGCCATCAGGAATCCCATCCTTCAGGGCTTCTTATACCCAAGTATGATTTCCCTGAGGTGCAGAATCTATGGTTCAAGGAGTAGTTTAGAGCCTGTGGCTCTTTGTTGCTACCCCTTGGAGGGTAATGAGAGTGGGAAACATTAAGAAAGATGGAATATCAAAAGTTGGAAGGAATCTTTAAGATCTTTTGAAGTGATTCAATTATGTATTTGATAAAAATTTATGGAGTGCTTGCTATGTGCCAGGGACTATTCTAAGCACATGGGAAAGGGAGACTGATGGGACCAAGAGGAAGAGAATTTGGGGAAAATTATAAGGAAGACCCTGAATTCAACTGTATTTATATATTAGAAGGTTGGGGGATTTAAGTTAGGTTTACTTAAGCCTCAGAGCTCCTAAGGGACATCTCAGTTACATTCTTTATAGTACTTTCTCTTTACATACTGGTTTCACATTCTGCCACAAAAACAAACAAACAAAAGTGTTAGGTCCATATGGCAAAGATTTATTTTCTCATATTGCAAATAAGTAAACTGAAGTTTTATAAAAAATAAATTAAGATGTATATAGCAAGTCCTAGAGCAAGCATTTAAAAAATCTCAAAAATATGATGAAAAATTATTAAAGAAATAAAAATGCTATGTTAAAAATACTTAATGAAAAAGGAAGCAGTAAAGGAGGAATAGATGAATAAAATAGACACAAGACATATAGAAAACAAAGTAAAATGTCAGATGTAAATCAAAAAATATCAATAATATAAAATATGAATAGATTAAGCAATCCAGTCAAAAGGCAGAGATTGTCAGACTGGGTTAACCAAATCCAAATAATATGCTGTCTACAAGAGGTACACTTTGGATTCAAAGACACAAATAGATTGAAAGTAAAAGAATGGAAAAAAGATATATCATGCACACAGTGACAGCAAGAAAGCTCAAGTGTTAATCAGACAAAATAGACTTAAAAATGAAAAATGTTACTGGAGATATAGAGGAATATTTTTAATTAAAAAAGGGTTGATTTATCAGAAACATGTAACAGTTATAAGCATATATACATCTAACAAGAAAGCATGAAAATACATGAAGCATAAACTGACAGAAATGAAAAAAATAGACAATTCAAAAAAAATAGTTGCGGCTTTCAATACCTGACTTCATAATGGATGGAACAAGTAGGCAGAAGACCAACAAGGAAACATAAAAAATGAACAGCACAATAAACTAATCATACTTGATAAACATCTATAGAACACTCCACCCAACAATAGGACAATATACATTCTTCTCAAGTGCAGGATAGAGCATATGGTAGGCCATGTAAAAACAAACACTTCAATAAATTTAAGATGATAGAAATAATGCAAAGTATGTTCTTCAACCACAATGGAATAAAGTTAGAAATAAATAAAGGAAAGAAATTTAAGAAACTTACAGATATATGGAAATTAAACAACAGATTCCTAAATAACCAACCAATGGATTAAAAAGGAAATCAAAACAGAGTTAGAAAATACTTTGAATGAACTAAAACAAATACACAACATATCAAATTTATGGGATACAGCTAAAGCAGTGCATAGAGGGAAATTTATAGCTGTAAATCCCTATATTAAAAAAATAAAGATTTCAGATCAATCATCTAGCCTTCCACATTAAGACACTGGAAAAAGAAGAACAAAGTAAAACTAAAAGAAGCAGAAGGAAGGAAATAATACAGACTAGAGTGGAAATTAGAGAATAGAAAAACAATAAAGAATATCAAGTGAAAGCAAAAGCTGATTCTTTGAAAACATTATGAAAATGGACAAATCTTTAGCTGGATCAAACAGGAAGAGTGAAGACTCAAATTATGAGAATCAGAAGTGAAAGAGGGGACATTACTTCTGATCTTATAGAACTAAGAAATATTGTATGCCAATAAATTAGACAAATTGGATGAAATGGACAAATTCCTAGAAAGACAAAAACTACCAAAACTGACTCCAGAAGAAATAGACAATCTGAATAGACCTATAACAAATAGAGATTAAATGTGTGATCAAAAAACAAACAAACAACAAAAATAAACCCCACAACTCAATAAACCAAGACAGATAACCCATTAAAAAATAAGCAAAGGACTTGAATAGACATTTCTTCAAAGAAGCTATACAAATGGCCAAAAGCACATGAAAAGATGTTCAACATTGTTAGTCACAAAGGAAATGAAATGAAAACCACAACAAAGTACCACTTTGCAATCACTAGGATGGCTGTAACAACAACAACAAAAAGGTAAACAAATGTTGGTGAGTGAAGAAATTCAAACCTTCACACACAGCTGATGGGAATATAAAAGGTTCAGCTACTATGGAAGACAGTTTGGTGGTTGCTCAAGGAGTTAGACGTAGCATTATCATATGACCCTGAAATCCCACTCCTAGGGATACAGCTGGCTTTACAGGCATACCTTGTTTTATTGTGCTTTTACAATAGCATCAAACAGAACAAAATATTTAAGAATGAATTTAATAAAAGATGTGCAAAGTTGATTCACTGAAAACTACAAAACATTTTTTATTGGCTTATAACATTATATATGTTTCATATGCACAACATTGTATTTTGACTTCTGTAGACACTGCAGCATGCTCAACACCAAAAATTTAGTTTCCATCCATCACCACACTGTTGACATTCTAACCATTTTGCCCCTCTCCGTCCCTTCCCCTACTGTGGGAACCACTACTGTATATATGTACCTATGTGTCTATTTTTGTTTGGTTTGTTCATTTATTTTGTTAAAATTTTTTTTTTATATTCCACATATGAGTACTACTCAGCTGTAAAAAAAAGATGAAATCTTGCCATTTGCAACAATATGGGTGGACCTTGAGGCCATTATGCTAAGTGAAATAATTCAGATGGAAAAGACAAATAATGTATGATTTTATTTAAGACATAATGCTGTTGCACACGTAATAGACTGCAGTATAGTATAAATGTGGCATACAAAACATTTTTGAAAGAAATTAAAAAAATCTAAATAAGTGGGAAAATATCTCATGTTCATGGATTGGAAGATATAATACTGTTAAGATGACAATGCTCCCCAATTTGATCTACAGATTAAATACTCCCTATCAGAATCTCAGCTGGCTTCTTTGTGGCAACTGACAAGCTGATCTGAAAATTCGTATGGAACTTCAAGCGCTCTTGAATTACAAAAACAATCTTGGAAAATAAGAACAAAGTTGGAGGGCTCACAATTCCTCATTTCAAAACTTACTAAAAAGCATCAGTACTCACAACAGTGTGGAACGAGCATCAATACAGACATATAGGTCAATGGAATAGCAGTGAGAGTCCAGAAATAATCCCGTGTGCCTATGATCAATGGATTTTCAACGAGGGTGCCCAGATCATTCAATGGGGGGAAAAACAGTCTGTTATAGGAAAGCTGAAGAGCCACATGCAAAAGAATGAAATTAAACCCTTACCCCCACACACACCATACACAAAAATTAACTCAAAGTGTCTTAAAGACCTAAATGTAAGAGCTAAAATTATAAAGCTCGTAGAAGAAAATGTAAGGATACATTTGTATGACCTCTGATTTGGCAATGGATTCTTAGATATGACATTGAAAGCATGAGCAAGAAAAAAAATAGATAAATGGGAACTTATCAAAATTAAAAGCTTCTGTACTTCAAAGGATACTATCAAAGTGCAAAGACAAGCCACATAGATAAATATTGGGATAAAATATTTGCAAATCATATAGTTGATAAGGCACTTGTATCTAGAGTATAGAAGGAACTTTTACCACAATTAAAAAAAGAAGAAAAGACAAGTAACCCAACTCCTGGCCTCCATTCCCTGAGAGCACCTCCATAGATCAGTAGTTAGGTGCCAAACCAGAAGCCTGCCCCTTAGGCTGAAGCTCCAGGACAAGGAAATAAGCCTCTTTCACAGAAAGACTGGGTGTATGTTTCAGTCTATCTGCACGGTGCCCTAGGGGTCTGTCATAGTCCCATGGAACCCAAGATTGCAAGCCTCCACTTGTCTCCAGAGCCAGGTTTGATCAGGGGGTGTACCTGGGTGGCAGCCACAAAAACCGGAGCCCCAGAGGCATATAAAAGCTCCCCTCCAGGAGATATTGGTGCTCTGGAAGGGGGCAGAGGGAGGGCACAAAGGTGGTGCCTACTAGCCAGCAGCCCCCTAGATGTGTGTTAATTAGATGCCTGTCCCTCAGGCCAGTGCTTTAAGATTAGCAATGAGCCTCATTCAAGTAAAGTCTTGAATCCACACACAAACTCTTTAAGAGATCTTTCTCAGATTGCTACAGTCTTGAGGGTGTTGTGGACAGGAGCCCTGTTGGTTTTCACAGCTAGATGTTTTTGGGGCTCATCATCTCTCAGTTGTAGGTCTGAAAAGTTGGGGTGCCCAATGTGGGGTTCAAAACCTTCACTCTTCAGGGAGAAGCTCCAGGTTTCGAGTTATCCTCCCGATTGTGGGTCACAATACTGGGGATGGGGTTTACGGCAGTTCTGTGTCCCAGCCTCTCTTAGCTGCTTCTTTTGTTTGCCTGATGCATAGTAGTTGCTCAGACAGTTTTTAGGCTTTTTTTCAGAGGAAGTTGTTTCATATGTAGCTGCAGATTTGGTGTGTTCCTGGAAGGAGGTGAGCCCAGAATCTTCTTTCGTCATCATCTTGAACTGGCTCTGAAGTGTTTTAAGTAGAGAAATCAAATAGGCCAATGCCTCTGAAGACTGTGTAGAGGATGGATCTGTGGTGAGCAGAGGTGAGAAAGGGTGGTGTACGTCCAGCTATGGGGCTTTTGTAGGAGGTCCTGAACTAGGTCAGTAGGTCAGTAGATTAAAGGAAAATGAACACATAGAGTAGTGAAATAATTAAGATTTGATAATTGAGTGAAAGTAGGTGATGTCTTGGTAGGTGATGATGACTTTGTCTGAGATTAGAAACATAGGAGGATGGACAAATGTAATGATCTTGAGAAGCCTGTGATTTGTCAAACTGGAGGTGTCAAGTGGAGAATGGACTATAGAACATAGGCAAGATGTTGCTGCTAGAGATGCAGACTTAGAAGACATCTGCATAGAGATGGTTGTTAAAATGACGAGAGCAGATTCTATGACCCAAGCAGAGTGCCTATGGATAGAAGAAAAGTATGCTGAGGACTTAATTCAAATATTCAAAAAGTGGAAAGAGGAGAAGGCCATAAATAATAATGGAAAGAAACGACTAGTAGCAAATGGGGAGTATTGAAGCCGAATCCAGCTTTGTTCCCCAACATGGAATTAAACCTTGGAGACAGAGTTTTGGGTGAAGTAGAAAGAATTGGTTTATTGCTTTGCCAGGCACAGGGGCCACAGTGGGCTAATGCCCTCAAACCTGTGTGTTCCAACATGGAGGGGGCAGTGAGTAAGTTTTATAGTAATGGTTCAAAGGGGTGTGATCAGCTCATGGACATTCTTCTGATTGGTTGGTGGGGAGGTAAGTGGGCGTTGGCATCATCAACCTTATGGTTCCAACGGGTCTGGGGTCTGTGTGCTTGTGGGCAGCAGATAGTTAACTTCTCCCATCTGGTGAGGGTTTCAGTATCTGCAAAACAGCTCAAAGATGTTGTTGTGTGTATCCTTAAGGGGGAACCAGGACCCTTCCCCAAGGCTGCACTATTGTTTCTTGACTGCTCCTCCCTTGTCTCTGCATCCCCTCCCTTCCCTAACTAGCAACTGTTTGAACCTGCTTGTTGGAGCTCAGGGAAGGTCATGGAGGCTGAGTGAAGCCTATTTCTGTAATCAAGAAATGGGGGACACAGAAAGGCTTTTGTGCCCAGGAGCCCCACAGTGTCCTGCTTGGTATCAGTATCACACAAGGGAAAGAGAGTTTCAGAAGAGCTGTGAGTAGTCAACAGTCCAGTGCAGCAGAAGGTCCAGTTAGAATAGGACTGAAAAGTGTTCATTGTTTTGGCAATATTGTGGCCACTGGAGACCTTCCGAGGAGCAGTTCCAGTGGAGTGGAGGGGGGAGGGTGAGACTGTAGTAGCCTGGCAAGGGAATGGGAGGTGAGAAGTGGGGCCCACAAGTGAAGAATGCTATTTCTAGAGCTGTCTAGAAGAAAAGTAGACTAGAAACAGAGTAGCAGTTGGAGGGAAATGTTAGATCCAGAGTGCTTTACATTTTAGTATGGAAGGCACTTTATTCTCTTTATGGGCTCATGGGGAGAGCCCATAGGGAATGGAGGACCTGGAAGACCAACGGTGGGAGCCAGAAAGAAGGGAAGGAACAGAAACCATGAGGAGTGCAGGCAGAGGGGCGGCCATGCAGAGGAGGGTCTCCACCTCCTATTCTGTGCTAGGCTGAATAATGGCCCACAAATGTCTAGTCCCAGTGCCCAGAACCTGTGGATGTTACCTTCTATGGCAAAAGGAGGTAATTTGCAGATGTGATTAAATTAAATAGATCTTAAAATAGGGAGACTATCCTGGATATTCTGGGTGGGCCTTAAATGTAATCACAAGTATCCTTTTAAGGAGGCCAAGGGAGATTTGACTATAGAAGAAGAGAAGGCAATTGTGTCCATGTAAGCAGTGATTTGGCGATGTGGCCATAAACCAATGAATGCTGGTGCCACCAGAAGCCAGAATAGCCAAGGAATTGATTTTTTCTTGGATTCTCCGGAGGAAAATAGCTCTACTGATATCTTGATTTTAGCCCTGTAAGACTCCTTTTGGACTTCTGATCTCTGGAACTGTGTAAGAATAAATCTGTGACATTTTTCAGCCACTACGTTTGTGGTACTTTTCACAGCAGTAATAGGAAATGAATATGTCTGATACTGGAGGTGGGAGAAGATATAGGAATACAAATAGTAAATCTTGGGGAAGGATGGTCAGGGATTTCTGTCACGTATACCCAGTGGCCTCAATTCTTTGCTGGGTTAGGAAGTCAGGTTATATGCTAGGCTGGTGAGGACTGGATAGGGAAGTTGAAGAGAAAGGTCTTAGAAGTAAATGGCAGAGGCTGCTGAACTAGCCAAAGAAGAGGAATTGCCTAGTGCCCTGGATTCTCAGAAAGTTTCAGGTGTTGATGGCAACACCTTTGAAGTCCAGTGGTGGAGTTGTGACGTTGCTTCACAGCTCGGCGATTTTCTCTGACTGTGATCAGTCACCCCGGTAGAGGAGCCACTTAATTCAATCGAGAAAGCGACTGTGAGTTTGACTCGGGTTTGGGGTTTTGCCAGGTTGTGTGAATGTGTGGGAATGGGGAGGTGGGAAGACGGGGGTTCCTGGTGACCCTCCTGATTCTGAGTGGGGAGGAGGGGAGGTAGCTCCCGAAGGTACTTACGGGTCAGGTTTAAATCAAGGAGGCGGAGAAGGAAGAGTGAGTGTCCAGTGGAAAGGCTAAAGGGAAATATGGTGCCAGGCCAACAGTGGAAACGTGTGAGGGAGAACAGAGTAGTGGGTGGAGGGACAGAGACTCCGACGGCGCAAACCAGTGGGGCTGAGAAAACAGAAGCTACCACTGATAGGGCTTGTGCCTGGCGAGGTGAACAGACCACCTCAGGGGAAAGAGGCGGCTCGGATTCGCAGCTTGTCCTAAGGCTCCAGGTGGTAATGCGGGGTCAGGCGTCGGGATAGGCATGGTGGAAATCTCTCACAGCAAGTCTGTCGTGGTGAATCGGGGACCACGGAGGTGAAGTGATGATAAAGTCATGTCTAGCTGGAGGGTTCTGACTGGGGGGTTTCCAGCCCCACTGTGCCTGCTTTTATAGGGTTCCAGGTTGGCTCAAAGCCCACTGGGTGGAGCTCAGAGCAGACCCTGGCCCCCTGTGTCCCATGGCCAAATGCTTCAGGGTGCCTAGGTCCCACTGAGCCCAGTGTCCTTTCCTCCTGAACAATTACAGACCCTCACCCATCGCTCCAGGCAGTTTCACGTCTCTATGCCTTTGCCTGTGCTATTTGTTCCTGTCAGAGTTGCCTTTGCCTACCATGTCTGCCTGGTGAATTCAAAACCTAGCTCCACTGCCGCCTCCTCCAGGCAGGCTTCCCTGATGTGCTCCACCCCCGGCTTCCGCGCCCCTCCCGAGAGGAGCTCACTCCCTCCTCTGCCAACCTATGCTTTGCAATTACTCAGCCTATTACATGGAACTGCGGTCTTCCCTTTGTCTGCATTTTTTCCCTCCTTCACTAGACCTGAAGTTCATTGCGTCTTGCAATGCATTCTGCATTCCCACTACTCAGGAGAGAAGATTCACAGACAAACTGAAAGCGACATTGAGGGTTGCTTAAGTGAAGGAGTCCTTCTGGTCAGAGTGGTCATCGGGGATATGAGTTGATGGCTACGGAAGCCTCAAGCCTATTTTAGTCCTTTTGGTTGAGTTACCTCCTTTCTCCAAAACCAGTTGCTTAAAAACTCATCGTCCAAAGTAAAAAGTAGATTTGCTCCACCAAAGACCAGCCCTAACTGATTGCGAGGAAATGTCAGGTTTCGAGTGGACTCACTTCCGCGTCCTCACCCTCCACAATGCCCAAGCCAACTGCTGATTGGCTTCTTTACTTGCACCTCTGTCATTGGACCACGGGCCTCGCTTCTTCACATCCCTCCTCTCTCCGAGATTCTGCCACCTGTTTTCCTAGGCATGAAAGAACTAGTCTGGAGAGAGGCCTAAACGCTCTGTGAACTCACGTCAAATCACTTAGTTTCAGAAAACCCAGATGCAGTTTGAAATGACAGTTAAGAGCCCATGGAAAATAAATGACACGAACAGCTGAAAACCCCGCCCCTGCCCCCTTCAACTCCCCTCCCCGTTTTTATGTCCCTCCCCTCCCCCCCCTTCAGCTCTTCAGAGCAAAATTTGTTCACTGGGGACACGAAACCCGAGCCTTGCACAAGAGTGCACACCACAGAGCGGGGCGTTGATTTGGTCCATCCAGGGATGGCAGCTGCTGGAGGGGGCGGGGTGGGCGGAGTGAGAGGCGCTTGCAGAGCCTCTGGACGTCCTCAGGAGAGTTGTTGTTGGAGGGTCCTTGGGGGCCGCCCCCTCCTGTTTTGCGCAATCTATCTTTAGAGAACTGCAAGTTCATTTCTCAGAAGGGCCCCAGAGCTGGAGAGGACTTCTAAACGGACAAACCACTTCCTGCAATCTTTAACTGAATTGGGGCTGGGGGGCTGTGTGTGTGTGCGTGTGACCACCGGAGGGGGGGGGGTCCATTCAGACTCATCCACCCTCATGTCTTTCCACAGCCCACCCCTGGCTCTGGGCCGAGAGAGATGGAGCAAAGAGGGGGCCCTAGGGCATGGATCAGATGTCATAGCCGAAAGTGCAGCCTTGCTTTCACCGGTCACGTAGGGGACTTTGAAAGGGGGACAGGTCCCTGTCTGGATACCCCATTTCAGGTTGAACCTCCTGTGCTTTATCTCTGAGACCCTGCTTTCTGCTCCCATGCACTCTCCCTTGGGCAGGGTTCAGAAGGCTGTTCCAGAAAGAAATGGCTTGAAGCCTGGTGGGTGTCAGCTCTGATCAGTAGGCAAAGATACCAATGGTTGCTTCCCAGCAGCTTGGTGCAGTAGAGAAAGAGTGACTTCAAGCATAAGCAGATCTGGCTTCAAATCTTGTCTCCACCGCTTAGCATCTGTGGGCCTTGGGCAGGTGTCAGCTTTTTGAACTTGGTACATTGCAAAGAATACCAGTAACTACCCTGGGTTATTGTTGAGGTTTGCATGAGATAATATATGTATAATTCTCACGTCAGAGCTGGACGTATGCAATATGTTCAATAAATACCACTTCTAACTCCCTTAAAAATAGGAATAATAACTAAGGCTACTTTGGGGAGTTTGCTAAGTGCCAGGCCTTAGCGCTAAACATACATTGTCTCACTTGATTACTGTGATGACTCTAGGAGGTTGTTATATGATTATTGCAGCTTTACGAGTCTGTAGATGGGCAGGAGCAGTGTCTCCGTGGGATTCTGGCTCTAACGACAAAGCCCTGTTCTTTCCCTCTCTCTGTACTGCTGCTCAGCACGCCTTTCTGAATGCCTCTTATTCAGGTGCCTGGAGCAACTCTCCTGTGGTCGAAAGCTTCCCACTTCAGGTCACACTGTTCTTGCTTCCCAGTCCCCAGCGCGTTCATAAAAGGTACTACATCAGCCAGGTGACTGTGGACTGATGAGTTAGATCCGTGTTGGAGTCTGGGGAGTGAGGCTGCCAAATTCATAAAAAAAATACGGGACACCCAGTTAGATTCATATTCCAGATAAATAAATACTGTTGTTAGTAGATGTATGTCCTAAATACTGCATGGGACATACTTATGCTAAAAAATTATTGTTGTTTATTTGAAATTCAAATGTCACTGGGGAACCCTCTCTGGGAGGAGATATTTGCGGGTGGAAGCAACCCTGATTTGGGGGCAGAAGACCCCTGTGTGGTCAGGCCATTCACGGTGGCTGTTCTCTTGCTCTCTGTGCATCCTCTGCTCCACCAGGCCCTGCTTCACTCACATGACTATCCAATCCTCTTAATTATAGGGGTTAATCAGTAACTGTTACGTGCTTGCCCCCTACCCCAGCCGCTGGTTTCCCTAGTAACTGATGAGCCAACCTGACGTCAAGACCACCCATAAATGGTAGCTTCTTTCTCCCCTGAGTAGTGAAAGCTGCTGCCGTGTCCTGCTTGCCGTCTGCCGTACGTGGTGGGGTGTCGCTCCAGGATCTTTTGCTTCAGACTTGTAAGATCCTCCTGTCCAAAAAACTGTTGATGTCTCTGTCACTATCTCTGGGCCCTTTCTTTGGTCTCGTGGCCGGGCGACTACTTGGCTTGCAGGCCTGTGGGGTGCAGCCCGACAACACCAGATCCAGTCTGGGCTCTTCCACCAGCTCTCTGTTCTTAGGAGAGTCACTCTCTCCGCCTGAGCCTCTAGGTTATCATTTTTAAAAGGTGCATAAGACTCTTTCCTTGCACTATGATTTAGTGCAGTGTTCAGTGACTAAACGGTCATCTAATGTTGATTATTAAAATGTCAAGTCAGTGATTTCAATAGCATTTTCAATTGAATGCTCTGTGCCAAGTGGCGGAGATAGAAGGATTCATGAGATATCATGACCCTGGCCTTTGGGTCATGATCTGGTCAGAGGATTGTAGACAGATGGTTGCAGATGAGCTTGCTCCGCGTGGTAATGAAATGCTGGGAGGGGCTCGAGGCAGGCCTGCTCAGCTCTGCCTGAAGGGACTCAGGGAAAGTATCCCAAGAAGAAGATGCTGAATCTGGGTCTTGAATGAGGAGTATAATTTCATGGCCACCTGTTTTCTGTGAAACTCACTGTCTCCTTTTACATAGTCAAAAACTATACTTTTATTTATTAATGATTCTGCAGCTTAATGAACCCTCCCAGTTGATTTGCATTCTGTGCTTCACATGTGCTACTCATTTAAGCCTCTAAGTATCACTGTTCCCATCTTACAGATGAGAAAGTGGAGGTTCACAGGGGCCAAGGAACTTGCCCAAATTACACAGGTGGTCAGCGGTGGAGTAAGAACCAGACCTGCAGTGGTTGAGAATCAGCCTGCCAATGCATGGGACATGGGTTCGAGCCCTGTTCTGGGAAAATCCCACGTGCCGCAGAGCAACTAAGCCTGTGTGCCACAACTACTGAGCCAGGGCTCTAGAGCCCGTGAGCCACAACTGCTGAAGCCTGTGTGCCTAGAGCCCGTGCTACCTAGGAGTTCACTAAACTTTCCAGGCCAGCCTCAAAACCAGAGCCAAGAAGAAAGAGCAGAAAACATAAAACACATGTGGGAAAAGCAGCTGGGTGTTGTCTTGGAGGCCAAGCTGCATTTCAGAGCCAGCCTTAGAAATCCAGCATTCCCCAGACCCCCTTCCTCCAGTGTGGCAAGGTGGAGGCAGGCACTGGTGGCCTTTCTTGTGTAATGAAAGGTTGTATGATGACACTGGTTATTTGATCACAAAGCTCCTCGATGGTTCCCACTGAGCCAGAACCTTGGCAATGCAGAGAATGGATCCAGTTTCAAACCTGACCTTTTCTGAGTACCAAATGCTGATGGAGAAAGGAGCTAGAATTGCTCCTCAAAGACAATCCTCTCTGCAATTCAAAGTAAGGGCTGTCAGCTGAGGCGTGGAGGGAGGCTAATACCTAGGGAGCTTCCAGGGTTTCCAAAGATGGGTACTTGCTCTCCATCTTATACCAAGGGGGCTGCTGCATAATGGTGATTGCTTTTGTCTTTTCTCATGTCATTCCCTCTCTTTTGGACACACACGTATATGACAGAGGCACACACACACACACACATTACTATTTGAAACACCCACATCAAATCAGGGAAATGTTTTTGACTTTATGGGCATGAAACAGTCATATCCCACATGTTATGCATGGAACCGTTTAACAGTATTTGCAAACGAATCGACAGTTTCTTAGCTCACTCATTCATTGAACTTGGGTTGGTTCATTCAACAAATATGTATCATAAGCACATATATGTGCTATAATATGGTGGGTGCTGGGAGATGGGACAAGTCGTGGATGGAATTCAGATAATCAATATCCAACCCCAGGCAACAGTAGGGGCAGGTGGCATAGAAGGTACTGACACATTGCAGCTACATATCCTGAGATTGAAACTGGACTCTGCCACGCCCTAGCGGTGTGTCCCTGGGTAATCCATTTAACCCTTTGACTCTCAGTTTTTTCATGTGTAACCTGGGGCTAAGGAGAACTATTTTATTAGTTTTGTATGACACCATTTTGACTAATTACATGTTATCACTATACCCATTTTATAGATGACATATATGGCTCAGAGAGGACTAGTGTTAGGCTCAAGTTTGCACACTCATGAGTAATAGAGCTGCGTTGAACCCTGGTCTTCAGTTTCCAAGTGTAGTATTTTTTTTCCATCTCTCTTCATTTTTTTAGCCCAAGTAATTAATCACTCCCTCTAAGCTATTCAGCAAAACATTTCTTTATTCTGGTATCATTATCAGCTATGAACAGACCCTCCTGGGTTGGCTTATGCTAAACTTTTCAAGAGGACAAATGCCACCACAACAAGCTTCACTGTTTTTCGAGGTGAACACAGCCATTGCAGAGCATCAACTCTGTGCCGACCTCCGCCTGTGACTGATAAGAGCAATTTGATACCAAACAGTCTCTGGACTTGAGGGAGGGTCGGCCGGCTCCCACCCTCTCCCTATCATAGAGTGCCAGCTCTTAGAGTGTCCCAGTTTGGTCTGCAGGTTTTTCTGTTTATGCAATACACCTCTTGAAACCATAAGCTCTTGGCTTTTTGCTGAAAGAACAATTCGAGCCGTCTTCAGCTATGTGTAGGTAATCCCAGATAGCTGGGACACTGCATCTGAAGGTGGGAGAAGGCAGCCAGCACTCACTGAGGGCCCACTCTGCTTGTCTAGTCAGGCATGAAAGACCATTTTCTAACCTGGCAACACAAACATTTGTTAATATGCTTTCACCTTAGGTTCTGAGCCCTTCCTTTCTGCCCCCGCAGGCTGGAAGCCTTGCCCAGAGGATGTGAGAATGTGCCTCCATTTGGAGCTGATTCGTTTCACTGTACCTAGTTGGGAGTGGGACAAAGTGCCTGTGTGCGCACGTGTGCGTTATGGGGGTGAGCATATGGTCAGCAGTTAAGGGTGGACGTCTCTCCTGCCCAGTTTAAACCAGGCCTTCACATTGCACAGTGCACTGGTACATACTTAGCACACTTAGTTAAATCTTTGGAGTCCAAGAGACTTCAGAGTCGTTTTCTGGTCCAACACTCTGACTGATATTTGGGTCCCTCTTCCTAAAACCCTACCAACTGATTGAGCTGCAAAGGGTCCCGTTTGGGTAGGTTTGAACAGTGGCTGTGGTTAGTCTGGGAAAAACAAAAGCTGTCCCCATGTCCCAGTTGACATTTAGGTGTCCAGTAGAAATGTCTTGAATTTTAAGAAAAATTAATGTTCACTTTCATAGGTAACATAAATACATTCTTATACGGTAATATGGTAACATATTACAGGTGAGACTGAAGTTCCCTTTGGGCTGTCTTCTTCCACTCCTGAAATTTTCTTAGAGGAAACCGTTATTAACATTTTGGTGCACATCCTTCTAGACCTTTATCTATGTCTTTGTAGACAAGTTTGAGCACCTTGATAGGTACCTGACCTGGACTGATGCTCTGCATAGCTCGGATCTAGTGAATTTTCTCTTCAGACTTGATAGATGTTTCCATTCTGGCAGCTATCACGGAGCGGGGCAGAGAGGAAGAGTGGGCTCATGGGGAACCAAGAAGACAACCCTAGGCAGGTCACACCCCAATAGGAAAGTTTACAGAGTTTGTATTTTTGGTTTATAAGGACGTAAGTCATTGTGGATCGTCCTAATGGCAGTTTCACCCTCTTCCCCAAGTCTTTGTTGCATCAAGGATGACCCAGAATCTCATCTGTATTATTGGGGTTGCAGGAGAGTTTAGAAGCCGTTCATCACAGACACTGAAATTTCAGAGATGGAGATATGGAGGAGAGTCTTTCTGAGCTTGGATAAGTAACTTTATTGCCTGTTTCAAATCATTTGTTAGGGGCGGTAATGATCGCGGCTCTGCTTGCCTCTTGAGGTCATGGAAGGGTAACGTGAAATAATAAAGGTGAAATCTCAGTGTGGATACGTGCTGATTTAAGCGACAACTGTAGCATAGTGTTTAAAAACGTGAGCTCTGGAATCATATTTTTATCTGGAAGGCATGATTTTAAGTCCTCTTGAGACGGAAATGTATGAAGGGCCAATGACAATGATTCCAGCTCTGGACAGAAGGGGGCACTCTTGTACTTTCTCTAGACTGTCTTAATTAAGCGTCGGGAGGGGTCAAAGTCTTACTGTCCTGTTTAATTCTTGTCACTGTGGGGGGTGGGGTGGGTTACATTGTGCCCATTCTCAGGGACTGGTCACTTCATGACTCCCCAAAATGCAAAGGGTCCAGGCTTGGGTTGATTTTTACCAGTGGTTTTTCCAGGACGGATAGGAGCTGACCACCTGGCCCAAGTGGCATGTGAAGAATCCAGCACAGCAAACATATGGTGCAAATAACACCAGGGGATCAAATTGCCACCTGATTTCTGCATGATCTATGTGTGCCGGCATGTTGCACTGCAGTAGCGATATACTTCTGCCTTCCATCAGGAATGGAAGAGATGGTGTTGGACTATGTGTTTCAGGAGATAAATTTTTAAGACCCCAGCTGGCTTGGCAATGATAGCTAGTCCTTAGGATGCTGCTCTGGTGTGTGGGTGGGTCGTTATAGGAAACAATCACTGAAGGAATGTCCCATTTAGCATCATCTCCCATCATGTCATGAATATCAGAAGCCCTGACAACAGGGATGAAAAATGGATGAAACATTTGGCATCTGGGTTTTCCAGAAAGTGCAGCCAGAACTCCTTGTAGAATAGTACAAGGAATCCCCCAGTGTTAATAATTCTACCAACTTTGGTTAATTTCTCTCTCTCTCTCTCTCTCTCCCTCTCCCTCTCCCTCTCCCTCTCCCTCTCCCTCTCCCTCCCTCTTGTTCTCTCTCTCTACAATTGTTATATACATATATAATTATATATACAATTATATATAATTGTTTTCCTGAATTATTTGAGAGTAAGTTTTATACATGATGCCCTTAACCCCTAAATACCTCTGTGTATATTTTCTAAAAACAAACACATTCTTTCATATAACCATAGCATAATCATCAAAACTAGGAAATTAACATTAACACAGAACTATTACCTAACCTATAGACCTTATCCAGATTCACCAGTTATCCCAATGACATGTTATATAGCAAAGTACTGCATCGTGCTTTGAATTTGTGCCTGTTGACCCTCTTCAGTCTTTGTCTTTTATGACAATGGCAATTTAGAAAAGTGCAGGTCAGATATTTTCTAGAATGTTCCTCAATTTGGGTTTCTCTAATGTCTTCTCATGATAAGATTCAGGTTATGCATTTTCAGCTGAGCTGTCATAGAAGTGATGCTTTTTTCCATGCATTATATAAGGAGGCATGCAGTGTCAATTTCTCCCATTACTGGTGGTGTTGACTTTGATTAAGGTTGTGTCTGCCAGGTTTCTCTACCATCTTTCTCATTAATTGGTAAGTATCTTGTCAGAAGATACCTGATTATGTAAACATTCTCTTACTCTTCATGCTTTAAGCCACTAGTTTTATTGCATATTGATGATGCTTGCCTGACTTGATTATTATTATAATTGTTGCCAAATGGTGGTTTTCTAGTTCCATGATTCTTTCTACATTTGTTAGCTTTCGATGGTAAGGAAGAGACTTCCCTTCTGTATTTATTTACTTAAAAGACTGGTCCACAGTGGTTCAAATCCTTGAACACAAGTAATGTGAGATGGTAATCAGGTGCTGAAGTTGTGCTTGGTGGTTTGTAAAGAATGTTAACATCCATTTGTCCCCTTTGCTCTTAAAAGCTCATCAGTGTAGGAGTTAATGGCGTCCTTCTATTACAAATGAGGAAACTGTGACTCCAGAGAGGCCCCTCAATCATCACGTGTGTTGATGTGATGTCAGGATTGTGAGGTCAGGATTTGGTTTTGTGAGCTCCCTGAGGATAGGGCAGGTATGTCAGTGACATTGAGATCTTCTAAACACTCAGAACAGAAGGTACTCAATACTGGTTGCTTATATGAGTAAGTGAGTGAATGAATGAATAACAAAGCATTCTGCTTGCCCAAATCCCTCAGCTACCTTCTTGTGATTTGTAGAGGTCCTTTCCTCCCCTGTTACAGCAAAGTCTAATGCTGGAATTTCCCTGGGAAAGGCAGCCAGGTATCCTGCACAGTGCTAGGTCTTTGCTGAAGACTGTGAGCATGGGCAAGAAATGGAACAGCCTGGGCCTTTACAAGCCCAAAAGGGGGGATGGAGACATGCACCAAATGGAAAGAGCTCAGAGAACAATGCTGCCAGGTCCCAAACACAGGTTTTTCTAATATCGTTTGCCATTGGCTACAGGTCAGGCCAGGCCACAATCCCAGTGAGGGAGAGGGGCAAGCACACTCATCATTTTGCCTCCAGTCCGAAGTCTAAACGCCACTAACCAAGCAGGACGAAAGGTTTCCACCAGCTTCCAATGAAACCTGGCGGTTTTACGGTTTCCATCAGCTTCCAGTGAAACCTGGTGGTTTTATGGTTTCCACCTGAACTCTGGCAAAGCCTGGTGTCCCAAACCCTGTATGCTTGTTCAAGCCTTTGACCACAAATGCAGCTCGGTGTGGGTATCAAGTGAAACCGAATCAAAGCCAAATTAAAAATAATTCTGAAATGTAACCAAGAACTTGACCCCAGAGTATCATGGAGACTTTGCCACTAGGTTGCATTAGGAGGAAGGACGAGCCTTTGGAAAATTAATTCCCTGAGGTTTTTATTTTTAGCCTGTGCATTTACGGGGGTGGCTGAAATGCACAGGATCTGATTTTATGACTGAAGTCTCTACTGTCTCCCTCATTCTAGGCCTCAATTTTCTATATTGTATAGAAAAAGTATTAGATCAGATGAGGGCTTGACACTGAGTGAAATGAGCCAGAAATAAGTAACAGTAAGTGATACGACCTGGGGTGAACTGGGGACCATCTACCTCATTCGTGCAGAGAGCCACTATTAAGCTTCAGCTGCCTTGGAATACATACTTGGTGTTGTCACATAGACTCAGTGTGGAAAGATATTCATATTTTTAAAGAGAAGCAAGAAATATAATTTTTTTGTGTGTGTGATATATCCTGCAACTACATAAATTAAAAAAAAAAGCCATATAGTTCAAACAAAACACGTGTCAGTTGGATTTCAACCTGTGGGCTACAGGTTAACATCAGGACTGGCCTTTCTCTAAATGATTTTCTTTTCAAATTCAACAGTCAGCGATTCTTATCTGGCTCATCTCCATGCATTACCTCTAACCTCACCTTCTTGCTATTATTTTTTTGGGATTTTGTGGTCAGCGTGGCTCGGCCATGGTGCGTTTTTCCCTGAGTGAGTTCAGTATATGTTTGTCCTTCTAGTTTCATGCCTTCAGAGAAACAAACAGTAGTTCCTTCTGTCAGAGGCTGGTGGCCCTGCTCAGAATGAACAGACTGATAGCCTTGAAAGAGTCCCCCCGGTCTACCACATCACTGAAATAATAGTGTGCTATGTCATGATTAAAAAAAAAAAAAAAGGTTGCATTCCATAAAGCATTATGGGCGGCCAGCTCAGAAAGTTAGAGCATCTATTAATGGCACCTGGGGACAGAGTAGCCATTTAGCTTTCTGTGTTCTGAGCGTATTGGTTGCACCCAGCTAGCAGTCCTTGGAATCTGTCTCTGTGGTCACAAGGAAGTTTGAAGACAGGAAAGGGGACGGGCTCAAAATAAGGCCATTCCTTCTGCAGGAAAATAAACTAAAAATTGTCTTCTTAACTCTTGATGGGCCCCTTGAATGATTTAGACCATATTGTTAAGCACATAGGCTGTTGGGCTCCCTTCCCTCCCCCACTCCCCTCCCAGGCCAAGATGGGTGGGTCTGGAGGTCATCTGACTTGACCCAGAAGCTTGTAGGGGTCTCCAATGGAGGAGGATATAACAATATCCGAAGAACCTTCCTGTGTTGGTTCTCACTCCAGAGTGAGCACGATGGTGAATGGTCTGATTCTGCCACTCCTTTGCTCAGAAGAGCAATGGCTACCGTTTCATTTATCCTAAAAGCCCCACTCCTTACAATCACCTGCAAAACCCTGCCTGCACTGGCCCGTGTCTCTCGGACCTCACCTCCCCTTCTTCTCCGCCTTGCCCACTCTGCGCCTCCCACCCTGACCACTTTTGTGGTCCCTTGAAAACACTGGGAACACCCAGACCTTAGACCTTTACTTTTCCTCCAGAAGGTCACATAACTGACACCCTTTATCTTCTTCAAGGCTTTGCTCAGATGTCATCTTTTCATGCCCCGAACCCTGTTTAAAATGGCAACTCCCACTTCTGCTCCCCCAACACTCTGTACTTGCTCTGCTTTTGTTGAGTTCACGTATCACCTTCCGCCACACTTTTAATTCATTTACTGTTGTTCATTCTGTTTCCCTTCACTGGAAGATGAGTCCACCGGGGCAGAGTTCTCTGTTTTGTTTTACTGACATATCCCAAGTACCTAGAATGGTGGGCACTCAATTAGTACTTGTTGAATGAATGAACGGACTTGGTTGTCCTGCCGGACTGGTCCACTGGGGTGTTGAGATGAGGCTGGCAACAATACTGAAACACAACCAAGAGATTCCTGCCCTGCTTCTCGGGGCCGGGGTGGGGTCATTGCAATTCTCAGGGGTGAGCAGGCCATTTAACTTTTGATGAGAACCACCCCCCTCCCCACCAAAGGAAGGAGGTTATGTAACCCTGAAGCTTTTCCTAATCAGTTGTACCCTAGAAGGGTGAGGAAACCCGACTGGTCAGAGGAGTGTTTCCCACCTAAATTTCTCCAGCTTCCTGTTCTAGGAATGATTAGCCACAGAAGTCAGAGAAACCAACGGAAAAACAAGTTTCCTCCAATCTCCCTCTGCACCTTGAGCATTGAGGTTTATGAAGATTACGGTAAAGCTTATCCAAGAGAACGGTGACCGCTGCCCCGGCTCCTTCCCCTAGTTGGTGGTGATGCAAGGGCCAGGGCTGAAACGAGGGCACTGGGGTATCCGGAGTGGGGGACCTCAAAGAAAATGCATCTTGAAAAAATGTGAGCTGCTCTGAAAGATCCAGCCTAGCAGCTTCCTGAAAACGAACCACATTTTGTTGGTTTCCCATCCCCTAACTCCTTCTCCTTTCCAGCTCTCTTCCTTTACTCTCCACAACCCCTACTAGAAAAGATAACTATCTTGTTTCCAGATGAGGTTCTGTTGCAGGCAGATAGTCTGGGGACTAGGATCTGAAGGCAGACATACATTTGGAATGATCTCCCCGCTGAGGTTCCTGTGTTCCACATCTGCTTGGGACATCAAACAGCTGTGCTGAGGGCTGCCCATTGAGGAAGAGGTTGTGGAAGGATTTCAGATGGAAGGAAAATTTAGTGCTCATGCCGTGGCTTAGGTGCAGACAGTAGCTAATGCTTTCACATGCTTGCTAGTTGGCTAATGTGTAACACCTGTTCAGGAACTGAGCGGTTTGCAACTGAGGACTCACCAGTTGATGAGCAGAAGAGAGGATTTTGCCACTTGACTGGGTTATTTTCTTCCAAAAATTTTAGCTAGGTCTGGTATTGAATCCGGAGTGTTGAATCTGAAGGTCCCTGGCATACAGTTCAGGGAAAAATTTCAAGAATTTCTGTGTGTTTTTCTTAATTTCCTAATTTTTTATTGTAAGTTGCAATTCTTTTATTGTCTTAATTTTTTCAAAGTCTGGCTCTCCATGTTATATATTTGAAGTGTATATGGTATTTGAGATACTCATTTTCATTTATTCTAGGTGGATACATTTCTATTCTTTGAAAAAAAAAGACAACTTTCTCTTGCTCAATAGCACAAGACCATTTTAGGCATTTAATTGGGGGAGTATCTTGGATAAGCAATGTTGAAAAATGGGGTGCAATATAATTGAATCACTTTGCTGTACACCTGAAACTAACACAACATTGTTAATCAACTATACTCCAATATAAAATTAAAATTAAAAAAAGAAAAAGAATACATATATATTTGGTCATTCAGATGGCCAAAATATATTTCTTATATATATTTGGTCTTCATCCACAGTTTCTGGCTCTCAAAACCCTTGGAATTTCCTGGGCGATAAGTGAAATGGCAATATCTCTTGTTATAGTATTTGGTGTCTTGTCTTTGGTTGCTTGAAAGCTTCAGAGCCATAAGGGTGGAACAGGTGTCTTGATATCCATAACAATCCCTTCTCCATCACAACTGGGTTTGTGTTTATAGGTGACTTTTGGAAAGCACTTAAGGATGGGAGCTGGTTGCCAGACAACCAGCTATGAATACGGGCGAGCGGTCAGGCCACTCAACATGGCTGTTCTCTTGCTCTCTGTGTATCTCCTGCTTGACCAATCTCTGCTTCACCTGCATGCTACTCACATGACTATCCAATCCTCTTAATTGTAGGGCTTAATCAGGAACTACCTATGTGCTTGCCCCCTACCCCAGCCACTGGTTTCCCTCATAAATGATGAGCCAACTTGACATCAATCCCCTTGTAAATGGTAGCCTCCTTCTCTCCAGAGTAGTGAAGTTTCCTACCGTGTCCTGCCTGTTGTCTGCTATACACAGTGGAGTGTCACTCTAGGACTGTGCTTCAGACTTGTAAGATTCCCCTGTCCAATACACCATTAATATCTCTGTCACTGTATCAGGGCTCTTTCTTTGGTCTCACGGTTGGGCAACTACAAGACTTGCAGGCCTGTGGGGTGCAGCCCAACAAGGGGGCTGGAACTTTCTGTCCCATCCCCTAATTTTGGGGGAAGGGTAGTTTGAATCAATCACCAATGGCCAATGAGTTAATCAGTTATGCCTGTGTAATGAAGCCTCCATAAAACCCCCAAAGGACTGGGTTCAGAGAGCTTCCAGTTTGATGAATTTGTGGAGTGGTGTACATGGAGAGGCATGGAAGCTCCACGCCCTCTCCCCACACCTTGCCCTATGCATCTCTTCCATCTGGCTGTTCCTGAATTATATCTTTTTAATAATAAACCGGTAATCTAGTGAGTAAAATGTTTCTTTGAGTCCTGTGGGCCACTCTAGCAAATTAACTGAGCCCAAGGAGGAGGTGTGGAAACCTCTGATTTATAGCCAGTTGGTCAGAAGCCCAGGTTATCACCTGGGCTTGAACTGGTGTCTGAAGTGGGTGGGTAGCAGCTTTGTAGGATTGAACCCTTAACCTATGGAATCTGATGCTGTCTCTGGGTAGATAGTGTCAGAATTGAGTTGAATTGTAGGACACCCAGCTGGTATCCTGAGAATTGTTGGTGTGGGGACCCCCCTCCCACCAACAACATATTGCAACACACATCTCTTGGTCCAGAAACCCAAAAGATGGGGTGAAGGGACTCTTCCAGGGGCTGGAGAGTAGGTTTGGTAAGATTTTGGACTGCCACACAAATTTCTTATCAGTAAACCTCTTACTGAACAAACCTTTCATAAATAACATCAGAAAAGGGCACAAATCATAAAAGTACAGCTTGATGAATTTTCAAAAATAAATACTCCTGGGACTTCCCTGGTGGTGCAGTGGTTAAGAGTCCACCTGCCAATGCAGGGGACACGGGTTCGATCCCTGGTCCGGGAAGATCCCACATGCCGCAGAGCAACTAAGCCTGTGCGCCATAACTACTGAGCCTGCGCTCTAGAGCCTGTGAGCCACAACTACTGAGCCCGTGTAACTAGAGCCCATGCTCCACAACAAGAGAAGCCACCACAATGAGAAGGCTGTACACTGCAACAAAGAGTAGCCCCTGCTCGCCGCAACTAGAGAAAGCCTGCGCAGCGAGGAAGACCCAACACAACCATAAATAAAACAAAAAAAAAAAAACCAAAAAACAACAACAACACTCCCCAGTACCTAGCACCCAAATCAGGAAACACCTTGTGGCCAAATCTCCAGATGACCCCTGCTGCTCATTTCCCATCACTACCTCCCCTCAGGGGAACCACTACCCTGACTTCCAATTGTGTTTGTTTTGAACTTTATATAAATGGGATCATAGAACACATACTCTTTTGCATCTGGTCTCCTTCGTTCAACATTCTGTTTCTGAGAATTAGTCAGGTAGTTGTGTGTAGCAACGGTTTGTCTATCCTCCTCACTGTATGTATATTATTATATGAATATAAAATATTTAATCTATTCTGCTGAAGACATTTAAGTTGTTTCTGGTGTTCACAATTAGGAATATGTCATGCTACAGATATTCTTGTTCACATTCTTTAGGACACTTATGTACTCATTTTTAATTGGTTTATATCTAGGAGTAAAAAATGCTGCACCAGAGGGTACAAATGTGTTTGACTTCGGGAGATAACCACCAAGTGGTTTTCTAAAATGATACTAACCTGTAGTCTTGCCAGCAGAGCAGGACTGTTCTTGATGGCTTCACATCTTCATTAATGCTGTGTAATATTGGTGGTGTTTTTTATTTAAGGTGTGCTGGTGGGCATGTAATGGTATCACATTGTAGTTTTGATTTACATTGTCCTGATGACTAGTGATTTTGATCACCTTTTCATATGCTTATTAGCCACTTGGGTATCCTTTTTAGTGACATGCCTGTTTAATATTTTACTCATTTTTCAAATTCTATAACTTTGATTTTACTTATTGATTGGAATCCTTTATAAAATCCAGAATGGAGGCTTTTGTCAGGCACATGAATTTCAAATATCTTCTCCTACATTGTGGCTTGCCTCGTCATACTCTGGTTTCTTTGGATGAAAAGATTTGAAATTTTAATTTGTCAAACTTTTCCTAAGTGGTTAGTTGTTTGTGTGTAAGTCCTGTATAAGAAATTTTTGTCTATTGAAAATATCATGATATTCCTCTAGGGTACTTTGTAGAAGCTCTATTTTTTTTTTTTTTTTTAGTATTTTCATGTAGATCTATAAGCCATCTGGCCTTTTGTGTCTGTTGTAAAAAGGGAGTCATGATTACTATAGCAACGTTTATTAAAGAGACCATTCTTTCTCTGCTTAACTGCAGTATCACCTTTGTTATGAATGACTACATGAGTGATTTTTTAATTTCATTGGTCTGTTTGTCTATCTTTGCACTGCCCTAATTACCTATAACTCCATAATATATCTTGATTTATGGTAATGTAAGTCCTCTAACTGTTCTTCTTCAAGAATGTCTTGGCTTTTTCTGACCCTTTTCATTTCCTATAAATTTTAGAATCAGCTGGTTAATATTCATGTCAAAAACTTCTGGAGTCTTGATAGGGATTGCAAAGAATATATAAGTCAATTTGGAAGAAATCGCTATCTTTACATATTGAGTGTTCTGATCCATAATCATGGTCTATGCCTCTGTTTGCTTAGGTCTTTTAAAATTTCTCTAAATAATATCTTGTAGTTTTCAGTTTAGAAGTCTTCCATATCTTTAGTCAGTTTTACTGCCAAATATATGATGTTGTTTGATTTTTTAATAAATGGTATTTTAAAGTTTTTAATCATTTAACAAAATCATTTATTTCAATAGGTTATAGAATCTTATGGGATCTCAATATACACAATCACATTGTCAATGAATGATCATATTTTTATTTCTACCTTATCAATCTTATGTCATCCATTTCATTTTCTTGCTTTATTACACTGGCTAGGGCTTCCAGTACAATGTTGAATAGGAGTATTGATAGTGGATATCTTTGTCTCATTTTCAATATCTGGGTGATATATTTCGATATCCCACCATTAATACTATGTTTGTTGTAAGTTTTTCTTCAGACCATAAAGACAGGCATATTTATAGATTTTTAAAATAAATACTCTTCATCAGATTAAGGAAGATTTTTTGTATTCCTAGCTTACTAAGTTTTTAAAATCACTTTATCATATCTATAAATATGCCTACATGATTTTTCTCATTTTTTCAAGATAGTAAATATTATTGGTTAACTACATCAGCTTCATTTCTGGAATAAGTAAATTTTGTTGTAACAATTATGATTTCATTATTTCTGGATTTGAAATAATTATTTAGTAGTTTTTCTTCTGTATTTTTTTTCTCTTCTGTATTTTTGAGAGGTAATTATCCATAATATTATTTTGTTTTAATATTCTTGTTAGGTTTGAAAATCAAGTCATGCTGTTCTTATAAAATAAGTTTGGAATTGTTTTCTCATTTTTTCTGAAAGAGTTTGTGTAATATTGGTGTTATTTCTTCTTTAGGTATCTAAAAAAGAATTCAGAAGTGCTCATCAGGGCCTATAGATTTCTTTGTGAAAATATTTTTAATTGCATGTTTAATTTATTTAATATAGTATTACATTTTCTGTTTCATTATGTGTCTGTTTTGGTAATTTGTATTCTTTAGAAATTGGTTGACTGTCTAAATTTTAAAATTATTAACACAAAACTATTGTATTGTAATATCTAGATATAAAGTTATATCTATATTTTCATTCCTTATTTTCATTATTTTTTCCTTCTGTCTCTCACTATAGATTCCTGAATTTATTAGTTTTTTCAAAGAATCAACTTTTGAATTTATTGATTTCTCTATTCCATGTTTGTTTTTATTTCATTTTAATTCTTCCTTCATTTCAAATTAATTCTTCCTTCTGTTTTCTTTGGGTTTAATTTGTTGTTCTTTTCAAAATTTAAACTTCTTCAGGTGAATAGACTGCTGATTTTCAGCTTTTCTTCTTTTCTAAATGCCAGAAGTTTTAAAATGTCAAAATTTTAATATCACTCAGCATATTTGCTAATATCCAATCTGATTTAACATTGAATGTGTTATTTAGCAGTCTTGTCTGATTTTCAAACATTTGAGAATTTTCTTTTTGTCTATTATGGAATTTTATATCCAGTGCCATCATAAAATATATTTTAAATGATTTAAATCCTTTGAATTATATTGAAGCTTGCTTTATAGCATAATATCAATATATGATCAGTTTTGGTAAATGTTCCACATACACCTGAAAATTGCATAATTGTCAGCAATACTTTTTTCTTCCTTTTGTGGAATTTCAGTTACATGTATGCCTTTTTCACTTATTGTCATCTATATTTTCTTTTGGTATGTTAAACAATTTTTTGTCCTTCTGTACTTCCATCTGGATAATTTCTATTGATACTTCTTCTAGTGCACTCATCCTTTTATGAGCTATATGTGACCCAATGTATCCATTTCTTGAACTGCAATCTTAGTTGTATGTTTTACCTGTAGAATTTCCATTTGATTCTTTCTTAAAGATTCCAGTTATCTGGTAGTGCTCTACATCCTGCCATCTATGTTCTTCAAAACATTAACAGTTCTTTAGAAGTCCATGTCTATGTATTTCTTTCTATTTTCAGTATCTTTTTTCCTCAGTCCTGTTTCTTATTCTTCTTGGTAATTATTGAATGAATGCTGGACATTGTGTATAAGAAAAAGTAGAGGCTCTGACTGTATCACCATATTGAATGTGGCTTTTCCTTCTTGAGCTCTTGGCAAAATTAATAATGGGCTTAGGAATGTCACCTCATGGCAGGATGATGACATTTCAGTTACTACTGGAGATACATGGAGATACATTCATGTTATATTCCCACGTTTCACTTTCTTTCCATCTCCATTGCTGCAACCCTGGACTGGACCTTAATTAATCGTATCTCATCTCGAGCTCTGACCAACTTTTTCCATTTTTATTCTCTCAGTTCATTGCAATTTGGCCATAGTCATTAGATTAAGATTTACAAAATTCCTCTGGTTACATCCCTACTTTTATACAAAGCCTTCAATAACTGATTTCAGAGAACGAAATCCAGCAAGAAAAGACAACCATGTTTTCCCCTATAATGGATTCCCAGTGTGAGAGATGGCACAGAAAAGAACAAAGTTGGAAGCTGGTCAAATGTCCTAACATCTCAGTCTTATGTTTCTAGTATGATTGTAAGTGGAATGCCACCCTTATTTAATAATGACTGTTCTTCCAATAAGAGAATATTCTTATCATGAATTCTCTTTCGAGGTAAAATTTCACTTCTTAAATTTGTTACGATGAGAATTAGTTGCTAATTATAACAAAATAAAAGATTTCTATTACAATGTAGAAATCAGTCTTTCCTAATTGTACAAATTGTCTAGGGTTTAGCATTATTCATTGTTTGCATATAATATCTCAACTTAAGTAC
Source organism: Mesoplodon mirus (assembly GCF_964341445.2). NCBI lineage: Eukaryota > Metazoa > Chordata > Mammalia > Artiodactyla > Ziphiidae > Mesoplodon > Mesoplodon mirus. The sequence continues at coordinate 10,769,277 of NC_138992.1, forward strand.
ACTTCCCACCAAGTAAAAGGAAAAGTCATACCACAGGAAGAAAATGTAATTCAAGGTAGCTTTTTTCTTTCAATAAAAACGTGCTGGGCTTCCCTGGTGGCGCAGTGGTTGAGAGTCCGCCTGCCGATGCAGAGGACGCGGGTTCGTGCCCCGGTCCGGGAAGATCCCACATGCCACGGAGCGGCTGGGCCCATGTGCCATGGCCGCTGAGCGTGTGCGTCCGGAGCCTGTGCTCCGCAACGGGAGAGGCCACAACAGTGAGAGGCCCGCGTACTGCAAACCCCCCCCACCAAACCCCCCCCAAAAAAAAGTGCTCCTCTCTTCATGTCTGTGAGTATAGATTTGATACTATATGTAAATGTGCCTTGTAAACTCTAAAGTGCTATAAAAATGAAAGCTATTTTACTTAATAATTAACATGAATGCTAATAAAATATTGTCCTCTATTAAAATTTAAAAGCTCTTGGGAGACAAAGGCATTAAACCAATTATGCATGACTTGGTGAGAAATATTTCATCAGCAACTTTCCCGAGCAGTGAATGAAGTGGTGTAGAGTAGAGGAGAGAGAGAGACGGGATACATGAGAGAGAGAGAGGAAGAGGAAATGTGAAAGCGACAGGGAGAGAAAACATACAGTTATGTATATCTGGAGCATACAATAGCAAAGGAAGGACTAGTAGAAAGTAAGAGGCAGGACAAGTAAGCAGGAATGAAATAATCATGTTGGACTCTTTGGCCTTTGTGAGGAGTTTGGTTTATAGTGTAAAAGTAATGGCTAATGTTGGGCTTTAAGTAGAGGCATTTCAGGAGAAATGAAAGGGAATCAGAATGACCCCAATGGGGATCTTTTGCATCTTATGATTGGGATAAAATTGTGGCTGTTTTGATCAAAGTTAAAATTTCTTTCTTTCAAAATTAAGTCTAAGATGGGGGTCTAGGTTTCAAATGCAATAATGTATATAAAGCTTCCAGCCTGGAGCCTGTAAAAGGCTTTCAGCAAAAGGCAGCTATGAGGTTGGCTACAATGAAGCAACTTGGGCTACTTTGACCTCCAAGGTCATTCTTGCCAACACTTGACATCTCACCTCTCACCCCTCAGGAATACAGGGCAAACTAGATTGCAGAGACTGCTCTCTTCTCTTTTGCTTTCCAGTATTTTAAATCCACACACATGTCTTCCTACCCCCTTTCTCTATTCCCTCCAGCTGAAGACTTAATATGAATTCCAGGTAAATCCTGAGTTTCATTTCCAAGTTTTCTGTGGAAGATCCTTCCATCAGTACATTATTTAGCTCTCCAGGAATACCTGGACGGGGGAATTGGAGGAGATAGCATACAGGTCTTCAGCATTATTTCCCTGGAGAGTCTGCATGTTGGAGAACAGCTAAGTCTGGGAACTTCTAGGAAAGTTATTGGTTCATACATCTGTCTTAAGCACATGGGAACCTGCCAGTAGAATTCTGGAGAAAAGACTGTGTAAAGAGGCTAAAGAAGGTTGATAGACGATTTGAGAAATGTCAAAGGGAAGTGATATTTCTGATGCAAATTTATATGGGTTTTAACTGTTTTCAGCTTTATTTGATGCTCTCTGTATTGTTTATTTACCTTGTGGGTTTTAATTGACTGATCAATGAGAACTTTCTTTGGACTTGCGGTCACAGATTATTTTGAGCGTTGGTGACTCATTGCGGAGGGTTCCATTTGAAAGATAGACACAACATTCAAATCCTTAGGTCTTGTGTATAGTAGAGAGGAAGGTAGGAGGCAAGGAGAAGGGAAAGGAAATAACATATACCTACTGTGACACATGTTTAGGCACCTACATATATTAACTCATTTAATCATCACAGCAAATGGGAATGCAGATATTTTAATCCATTCATTGCAGATGAAAAAATGGAGGCTCAGATAGGTTAAGAGACAGCCAACATTTACAGAGATAGAAAGAAATAGAACTGGAATATGATCTGATGGAGTAGAAATCCATGTTCTTTCCATTATCAGTTTGGGAAGATCCATTTGGATACTAGAAAAGATTTCTGTATAAATAATGGGATTTGACTATAGTTATTCACATTCTAGGGCAGGGTGGGGGGAGTTAATATCCTATCATTATTTTTTCATTCTTCCTTTTGAATTTGACTAAGTCACTGGGACTCTCTGTGCCTCAGTTTTCTGATCCCTGAAAAGACATGATGGGATGAAACTAGTAATTTAGAACACCAGGTCACCTTCCCAGGAGCTCAGAGGCTGATAGAGAAATAAGTGTGCATGCAGGGGAGGTCATGGGAGGAAGCTGAGTGGATCCTACATCAGCAAGAGCTTATCTTCTTTTATCTCCTTTGCATATTAGACTTCTGGGTGCTTTTGAAGAAAGGATTTCATGGCTATTGAAAAAAAAAAAAGGCAGGGGGACAACTAGTCTATACTGCCTGGTTTGCACTCTTCAACTTTGTTATGCTCCACAGTCAGGTCATCAAATCTGAATTGACAAGCTTGAGGTCTCAAAGGCTCAAAGTTCCTTAGAGGCTCAAGCAATGAAAACGTGACTGTCAATGGACTCATTTATGTGAACAAAGAATGAAGCTGTGAGAAGGCATCGAATACAGGAGAATTGAGTTGTTCACTGGCTCTCAGTCAATTTGCTGAAAATCCATTTGCCAAAAGGTGATTTCACCAAAACACCAATTCCCTGTAAACTGATTCAGTGAAAATATATTCGCCGAAAGATCAACCTGCCTAATTCCCTGGAAACTGTCAAACAAATATTTTAGGCCAGATCTAAGACAGTTTGCTGCAACTGTTTCCTAGCAAGAGCAGATGATTTTGCTTAAGGACTATAGCAGAGGCAGGGCTTCAGGAGGGGAGGGAATGGGGAAGGACATAAGGCTGCAAAAATAGCAAAGTTTGTAAAATTAAAGTCTCATCTTTAGAATACAAAATGTTGACTATTTGAAGTGTTTGGAGACAAATGTAAAATGCTAGAGAAGCTGACATTCAAATTAGCTGGATTAGCAAATCCATATAAAAAGTGTGCAGTGACATTTGGATTTTTTTCACTTCTTGCCTATTATGGATAATGGTGCTATAAACGTTCATGTACAAGGTTTTTTGTTTTTTGTTTTTTTTCCAGACATGTGCTTTCATTCCTCTAACACATTACCCAGGAGTAGAATTGCTGGTCATATATGTAAGTGTATTTCAACTTTTTAAGAAACTGTCAAACTGCTTTCCAATGTGGCTGTACCATTTTATATTCACCAGCAATATATGAGGATTCCAGTTTTTCCACATCCTTGTCAGCACTTGTTATTATTTGACTTTTAGATTCTAACCATCCTCCTGGGTGTGAGATGGTATCTTGTTGTTTTGACTTGTATTTCTTAATGAGTAATGATGTTGAGCATTTTTTTCATGTGCTTATTGGCCATTCATTTATCTTCTTTGGAGGAATGTCTATTCAAATACTTGGTCCATTTTTAAATTGGGTTGTTTGTCTATATATTACTGAGTTGTAAAAATTTTATATGTTCTAGATAGAAGTGCCTTATCAGATATATGATTTGCAAATATTTTCTCCCATTATGTGTATGTCTTCTCACTTTCTTGATGTTGTCTTTTGAATCACAAAAGTTTTAAATTTATGTCCATTTTATCACTTTTTTTTCATTGCTTGTGGTTTTGAGTTGTATCTAGACATCATTGCCTTGCCCAAGATCATGAAGATTTTTCTTTTTTTTTTCCTAAAAGTTTTATAGTTTTAGATCTTACACTTTGATCTTTGATCAATTCTGAGTTAGTATTTGTGTATGGTGTGAGGTAGGTGTCCAAATTAATCTTTCTGCTGGTGAATATTCAGTTGTACCGATATCATTTGTTGAGAAAATTTTCTTTCCTATTGAATTTTCTTGGCACTCTTGTTGAAAATCAGTTGACTGCCAATGTATGAGTTTATTTTTGGGCCCTCAATTCCATTGATTTATTTATATGTCTATTCTTATGCCAGTGCCTCGCTGTCTTGATTAGTGTAGCTTTATAGTAAATTTTCAAGTTGAGAAGTCTAAGTCTTCCAACTTTATTCTTATTTTTCAATATTGTTTGGCCATTTCATTTTCTGCAAAAAGATAGCTAGGAATTTGATGGGGGTTGCATTGAACCTATAGATCAATTTGGGTAGAATTTCCATTGTAACAATATTAAGTTTCCAATACAGGAACATGTGTTATCTTTATTTTTAGATCTTTAATTTATTTAGACAATGTTTTCTAATTTTAAGTGTACAATCTTGAACATCTATCATTGACATTTTCCCTAAGTATTTATTTCTTTTGTTACTATTGTGAATTGAATTGTTTTCTTAATTTCACTTTCAGATTGTTCAATGCTTCTATAAAATACAAATGATTTTTGTGTATCACTATAATTGATCTTTTGTCATGTGACCTAGCTAAACTTTTTTATTATTTCTAATATTTTTTTATGGACTTCTTAGGATTTTCTACATATAGGATCTTGTCAGATGTATATGAAAATTGTTTTACTTCTTCCTTTTCAATCTGGATGACTTTTATTTCATCTTCTTGTTTGATTGCACTGGCTAGAACTTCTAGTATAATGCTAAATAGAAGTGCCAAGAGCAGATATCTTTTCTTTTCTTTTTTTTTTTTTTTTTTTTTTTTTGCGGTACGTGGGCCTATCACTGTTGTGGCCTCTCCTGTTGCAGAGCACAGGCTCCGGATGCACAGGCTCAGCGGCCATGGCTCATGGGCCCAGCCGCTCCGCAGCATGTGGGATCTTCCCGGACTGGGGCAAGAACCCGTGTCCTCTGCATCGGCAGGCAGACTCTCAACCACTGCACCACCAGGGAAGCCCAGGTATCTTTTCTTTATTCTGGATCTTACAGGGAAATGCAGCCTTTTACTATTAAATATGATGTTAGCTGTCATTTTTTTTTTGTAGATTCTCTTTATCATGGTGAAAAAGTTTCCTTCTATTTCAACTTTTGTGAGAGTTTTATCATGAACGTGTGTTGGATTTTGTCAAATACGTATGTTCTGTCTATTGAGATGATCATGTGGTTTTTTGATTTTCTATGCTAAAACAGCCTTGTATTCCTTTGACAAATCCTACTTGGTCAAGGTGTTTAATTCTTCTTCTATGAATATGTATGATTTGCTAATATTTTATTGAAAATTTCTTCAAGAATTTCTTCATTGTTTCTTGGCTTGTCTTTTTCACTGAACTATTTCTCTGTGCTTTTAATACTATTCTCATGAAGAAGTAGCTGAAAAACAAATAGTTAAGATTCACTGGGTATGACCATGTTGGAAGAAACTTTTCTATAATGCCCATGAGCTTTGGAACAAGATGGAGGTGAGATTGAATTGTAATTTTTCATAATCCACCTCTCTCAACCACTGTGGAGTCCTGGGCTTCTAGCACTATCCTACAGTGTGCAAATGAGTGGTTAAGGAAATATTTAGGTGGCCCTTGCCTAAAAGTGAGTAAATGAAATTAAGTAGAGGATTTTTCTTTTTCACAAAACTTTGCTTCTCTTTCTTCTTCAGCATTACTTACTAGGGGCTAGTGCTGCTAAGTGCTTTACATGTGTTATCCAATAGAATGCTTACATTCATCTTTCTTTTTTATAAATTTATTTATTTAATTTATTTATTTTTGGCTGCATTGGGTCTTCATTGCTTTGTGTGGGCTTTCTATAGTCACGGCGAGTGGGGGCTACTCTTCATTGCAGTGCATGGACTTCTCATTGCGGTGGCTTCTCTTGTTGTGGAGCACGGGCTCTAGGCGTGCAGGCTTCAGTAGTTGTGGCATGCAGACTCCGTAGTTGTGGCTCACAGGCTCTAGAGCGCAGGCTCAGCAGTTGTGGTGCACAGGCTTAGTTGATCCACAGCATGTGGGATCTTCCCAGACCAGGGATCGAACCCATGTCCCCTGTAATGGCAGGTGGATTCTCAACCACTGTGCCACCAGGGAAGCCCCTTATATTCATCTTGAAACACAGGGAGGCTAAATAACTCGTTGAAGATTACCCAACCTGCAAGTAGCAGGGCAAAGATTCCAGGCTGCCTGACTCTAACACTTACCCTCTTACCTATACTGTCAAGGGTCTCTTTCTTCTTCTTCCCTTCTTTCCTTCTGTCCTTTCCTCTGTATTTCTCCCTCTTGCTTATTCAATTCACATTTGTTGCGCCTTTTATAACAATAAAATTGATATTATTAGGTAATATTTATTAAGTACTTATTATGGACCAGAACATATACTTTTTCCTTAACAATTATTAACTTATTTAATTCTTATAAATACCCACAAAATATATGATTTCCTTGGTCTCATTTTACATTTGGGAAAAATTGATACACAAAGTTTACATAATCTGTCCAAGGTCACAGAGCCAGTAAATGATGGAATCTAAGTATTTCCTTTAATGACACATGCTATGGTTATAAAGAAAATGTGACAAATACGCTAGACTGATACTGGGTAAGTGTGTTTCAATGATATTTCAAAGACTGATGAAGATGATCTGAGTATGCACAAGCTGCCTGGAACAACTAACTCTGCTTAGAGAAGCAGTGGAAGGCTTTACGAAGAGTATGATATTTGTTCATGATATTACGGAGGAGCAGGAGGTTGTCAGTACCTGGCAGGAGCAAGGAGAGGTCCAGCATCTCGCATGAGAGGAGTTGCTTGGACAAAGGGCAGAGTGATGTGGAAACAGCCATCACCTTCAAAGACCAGTGAGACATTCAGAGCAAGGCAATGCAGGGTTAAATGTGGGGAGCAGCTTTGCTCTAGAGGCTGGGTGATTAAGCCAGGTTCTGAAGGGCCCAAACCGAAGTTTCAGAGTCAGAGCACCATGTTTGAGCACAGGAATGACATGATCACTTTTGGTTTACAGAATCATCCCAAGGCAGTGGCCAGGAGACTGAGGGAACAGAGTCTGGCAACAGCAGGGAAGGGGGAAGGAGACGGGTGCAGGGTGAATCTAATTTGTTACTTTGACTACACGTGAATCTGGGGCAATAAAATGTTTCTATTTTGGGGGGCATGATGAAGCAAATTGTGTACAGGACTTAGAGGTGGGCCCAATTGGCTCCCATTCATGATGCAGCTTAGCACTGGATGTGTGTCTCTGGGCTAATTGTATTCTCTCTCTGAAGATGGTTTTCTGGAACAGAGATAAAAGTACCTGGCTCTTAAGGAGAGGCTCAGTATAAGTTAGCTACATGACATTACCTTCAAATACTTTCTGTTTACCTGGATTAAAAATATGTGAAGTGTGTGTGTCTGTGTGTGTGTGTTTGTTTGTTTTTTTAACATCTTTATTGGAGTATAATTGCTTTACAATGGTGTGTTAGTTTCTGCTGTATAACAAAGTGAATCAGCTATACATATACATATATCCCCATATCCCCTCCCTCTTGCATCTCCCTCCCACCCTCCCTATCCCACCCCTCTAGGGGGGCACAAAGCACCGAGCTGATCTCCCTGTGCTATGCAGCTACTTCCCACTAGCTATTTATTTTGTGTTTGGTAGTGTATATATGTCCATGCCACTCTCTCACTTCATCCCAGCTTACCCTTCCCCCTCCCTGTGTCCTCAAGTCCATTCTCTACGTTTGCGTCTTTATTCCTGTCCTGTCCCTAGGTTCTTCAGAACCATTTTTTTTTTTAGATTCCATATATATGTGTTGGCGTACAGCATTTGTTTTTTTCTGACTTACTTCACTCTATATGACAGTCTCTAGGTCCATCCACCTCACTGCAAATAACTCAGTTTCATTTCTTTTTATGGCTGAGTTATATTCCATTGTATATATGTGCTACGTCTTCTTTATCCATTCGTCTGTCAGTGGGTATTTAGGTTGCTTCCATGTCCTGGCTATTGTAAATAGAGCTGCAATGAACATTGTGGTACATGTCTCTTTTTGAATTATGGTTTTCTCCGGGTATATACCCAGTAGTGGAATTGCTGGGTCGTATGGTAGTTCTATTTTTAGTTTTTTAAGGAAACTCCATACTGTTCTCCATAGTGGCTCTATCAATTTACATTCCCACCAACAGTGCAAGAGGGTTCCCTTTTCTCCACACCCTCTGCAGCATTTATTTGTGTGTTTGTTTTAATAGCTTTATTGGACTATAATTTCCACATCATAAAATTCACCCATTGTAAGTGTTCAATTTAATTATTTTAGGACATTTATAGAGTTGGGCCATCATCACTACAGTCCAGTTGTAGAACATTTCCATTACCCCGAGAAGTTCCCTTGCGTCTGTTTGCAGTTCATGGCGGCTTCCACTCCTAGCCATAAGCAGCCATGATCTGTTTTCTGTCTGTACAAATTTGCCTTCCATAGACATTTCTTACTGATGCAATATGTAGTCATTCTAGGCCTTTCATGTAAATGATATATACAGTCTTTTGCATTTGGCTTCTTAAACTTAGTTTAATATTTTTGAGGTTCATTCATGTTGTGGAATTATCATAGTTTGTTGCTTTTAATTAATTTTAATTCCATCACACGGATATACTACATTTTGTCAATGCATTCACCAGTTGATGGGCTTTTGCATATAAAGTGTTTATTGTACAATATTGAGTGCTACTCGATCAAAACCCGTCAGAATTTTCAGATTAACCGAGATTTATTTTCCTTTGATTAAGTATTTTGAAGAAAGCAAATAACCATGCAGCAAAGACCATATCAGAGACGTAAAAAGGGAGTTTGTTGTGTATTATATCTAGAAATCACTTTATTCATCTATAAGTCATTGATGTATCTATCAATCATCACTGCTTATTTTAGCATTTAATAGCAAAGGAATACGTATGGACACCAAGGGGGGAAAGTGGGGGGGCGGTGGTGGTGGTGGTGGGATGAATTGGGAGATTGGGATTGACATGTATACACTGATGTGTATAAAATGGATGACTAATAAGAACCTGCTGTATAAAAAAATAAATAAAATAAAATTCAAAAAAAGAAGGAAAACAAAAAACAAACAAATAAAAAAAAGAGCAAGGGAGTAAAGCATGCATTCCCACCTCTAGGTCTTAAATTCCTGAAACAAAATTCTTTTAGTTATATAACTATCAGTGAATAATTAATTTCATTCATTTTACTATAGCTACTCACCATCATAGTGGTCTTGTTCACCTTACGCATATTTTTAACAATGAGGCTGGAAGCCAAAAACGTATTTGGTGGATGCTGAGGCAAGTTGGATATTCAATGCACCAGAATTCTTCCTTTTTTCATGCTTTGGGCTAATGACATTTTGACTGTAATAAGAATCCTGTTCCAACCCAGTTACCTTTAGGTGTGGCTTCCAAGGGTCACTGAAGTCAGTAGCCTTGGCTTGGTGAAAGATCTATCCCCTGTACTCACCCCCATCAGAGCACCCATCGCCTTGTTCTGAACTTCCTGTTTACCTGTTTGTCTCATTTATCAAGGGGTCTAATTTCTAATTTTTGCAAATCTAACCTGTGGTGCAGTCCCTGAGGTAGTAGATGCTCAATAAAGTTTGCTGGATAAATGAATATGTGTTAAGTAAACTGTTTAGAATTTTGAGATTTTTTTGGCAAGTGACAGCTATTTTGAATGTATTCTAGGTGGGTTGAAGTGTAAAGGACCACTTCCTGGCCCCATTTTTAATTTCCATCACTGGTCAGTTATTGTGAAGAAACGCCATGTGGTTCCCTTCATTTGCCCAGGGGAGTTCAGTGGGAACCAGCCACTTCTCACCCACTGGCTTTCTGTGGTTGAAAAATCTAGGTCCCTAAATAGCCTCTCTTTTGTGCCCTGGGGTTCTAAAGCTGGCATCCACTTTTCTCTTCAGATCTAAAACTTTGTATTCATATCCAATTCATATGATTCTTGGCCTCTTGAGGGAGGACCCGAAAGAGAAGCCAGATTTAAGCACAATGATGGCAACATCCTCCTTACACGTCTGCATTCTTTTTTAAAATTAATTTTTATTGGAGTAGAGTTGACTTACAATGTTGTGTTAGTTTTTGTTGTACAGCAAAGTGAATCAATTATACATATATCCGCTCTTTTTTAGAGTCTTTTCCCATGTAGGTCATTACAGAGTATTGAGGAGAGTTCCCTGCGCTCTACACTAGGATCTTATTTCTTACCCTCACCCAATTCCCCACGACCTCCACGCCCTTCTTTACAGTGAAACCAGAGCAATCTTTTCAAAGCACAGATCTCGTGTGCCACACCCCACCTGGAACTCTCTACAGGAGCTTTCCCCCACTCCAAAGTCTCACACTGCCTGGTTCCAGCACAGCCCCTTCCTACGGTGACCCCTGCCTCCTTCTCTAGTGTCACCTCTGGTCCCTCACTGGTTCTCGTGTACCTTTGCACCGCGAATACTTAGCATCAGGGGCTGGCTCCATGGATGTTTTCAGTTACAACTGAGAGGGGATGGGGATAACACTGAACAAGATGAACAGTGTTAATAGTGGAGAGATAGTCTACGGAACGTGCCATACAACCCCTAGAAAGCCAAAGATGGGAGACAGGACTCTTGTTTTCTCCCTCAGTTGGCTACAGTTTCCATGTACCTCTCAGAGCATGCTATCTTTGCTGTCAGTTGCTAACCACCTCATATTTCTCAAATAGTGCTGTGATCCCAGCTCTGGGGAAACAGGCTGCGATGGTCTCCCTGAAAGACGGCATATTGGGTGAACACAAAGCTCCTTCCGAAGGGATTTTCTAAAGAAAAATTTGCCTCTGCAATTTTCAGGTTTTATGCTGACTCTGGATCTCTTGAATGGCCAAGAGTCCCCTTCAATATCAGTACAGATCCACAGACTATTCCAGGCTCCCCTGCATATCCCTCCATCTGACAGTTCCTCCTCCTGCGTTCTTGTTCTTGGCTCACATTCAAGCTTCAGCCCACATTGACTCCCTGGAAGCTTCTCTGATCCTCTGAAGACTGCACTTAATTACCTACCCTTCTGTGCTAACAGAGCAGCCTTCCATGCCCGAGGATCTGTTAGGAGTGGTGAAGTGTTGACTTTTTAATTCTAACATTCCTTCTACAATACATTTATTGCTTGACCTGCTTCCATAAAACAGATCTGGCATAAATGGGTCTATTTGCCCTGAAATACAGTTTTTACAGACAAGGTAGGATGAATACTTAATTACTTCTCTTTACCAATTTGCAAAAGAATATGTTGCTTTAAACTTCAAGTGGTGACAAATACATTTTTGTTCCTGTTTTTTCTTTTCTGAGTATCATTATGGACTCATGGCTTTCATAAGTCCCATGTATTTCAATCTGCTATGACCACTGTTTCTTTTAGGACTCCAATCATCACAATTTTGGGCAGCATGAACTCCTTCCTGCTGGTTCTTGTGTCCGTTTGACATACCCAGTTACTATTTGAAAACTTCTTTGCTTTTGAACATGATAACATGTTCCAGGCTCAACTTGTACCTTCCCTAATCCAGTCCTAAAAGCAGCCAGTTCTCTAAGAAATCCTAACTTTACAGAGTGCTAGATGTGATTATACCTACTTTAGTTGCTAGGCCATTTCAATGGACTAAGATAGATAATATACTATTAACAAAACCATCCATTAATTTAACTATTTCCACTTCAATTTCAATATTAGTTTTATAGTTAATTTTTGATCTTATAATTGAATCTTTTATTCTCTTTCACCATCATTAGTAATTCCTCATTTGTTTTATTATGTGACATAAAGAAAATAGTTTCAAAGTAACAATATGAACTTTATCACTAACATACAATGGTCAGATTTAGTTTAAATTACTTTGTAGTCCTTTTTGTCCATGGAACATATCCCACAAAGGATGTTCAATCAAAGTACTGTGGTCAAAGCGTCTTAGGGGAAAAAATGATCGTTTCTCTGTGTGGTTATGTTACTAAATTGATAGATGGTTAGGTTTATTTGTCTTGGTTTATTTTCAATATTTAGAAAGGCTTTTAAAAATTAGCTTTACTTTTAATAGGTATGAACTTACATTAGTCGAAGGGCATAACGGCATAGAATGGCAAACACAGGAAGTTTTGTGTCCATCTCTTTCCCTTCCACACGTTCCCCAATATATTTCCTATGAAGTAACAATTTTTGTTAGTTTCTTGTTTATATTTCCTGTGTTCTTTTGTTGTTTTTGCAAATGTAGGAAACATATTTTTATTTTCTTCTTTTAGGCAAAAACAAACACATTATAATTGGTCTACATTTAGTCCTGTTTTCACTTGGCAGTATACCCTGGTGAATTCTCCCATTTTACTGCATAGAGATCGTCCTCATTCTTTAAGTCCACATAGTCCTCCATTGTGTGGATGTACCATGGCTTATCTAACCACACCTGATGGCTGGATACTTCAGTTGTTTTTGATGTTTTGACTTATAAATAATACTACAATTAATGACCTTCCACGTATGTTGTTTCATGCTTTATCAGGTGTTTCTATAGGATAGATGTCTAGAAGTAGAATGAATGCATCAAAGAGTAAATGAATTATAACTCCGGTAGGTACTGCCGAAGCCCATGGGGTTTTATCTCTTCCCAATGTTGGCCCACTAAACTGATTCAAAGTGCAAAGAATAAATGAATTTATTTTATAAAAGATATTTTAGAAACAGGCATTTCAATATTTTTAAATATCAGATTGCTTTAAAAAATTTAATCTACTGCTATTCCTCCTCCAAAAAATAAAACAAAAACGTAAACTCAGATATACTAAAGTACCTCACACTCCTTTGTAATTACTGTTTTTTTTTTTTTTTTTTGCGGTACGTGGGCCTCTCACTGTTGTGGCCTCTCCCGTTGCGGAGCACAGGCTCCGGACGCGCAGGCTCAGCGGCCATGGCTCACGGGCCAAGCTGCTCTGCGGCATGTGGGATCTTCCCGGACCGGGGCACGAACCTGTGTCCCCTGCATCGGCAGGCGGACTCTCAACCACTGCGCCACCAGGGAAGCCCTAAGCATTTCTAATGGGTTAAATCATTTATATTCACAGCCATCACAGAAAGTAAGAACTGATGTTATTCCCATGGAGGGATAATGGAACTTGGCCACTGCAAGGCAAAGTAATGCCAAGCAGAGTCCTAATCATGTTCCCAACAATAACTTATTTAACACTTACAGCAGCAACATGAGTTTAAGGACTATGGCTGTCTCTGTCTTACAGATGAGAGAATTGAGTCTCACAGTTAATAAGCTGCAAGGCTGGCATTTGGACCCAGACCATCTTAACCATGGTCTTGGCCTTCACAGCACTAGTGCCACAGACACAGGGCGGTGGAGAAGGGTTAAGTTTGCCTCTTTGTTTCAACACGTGAGTGCCTGGAGCCTGGTCACCTTATTGTTATAAGCTGAGTCTCCTCAGATGGGCATCTGTGCTCCCTACCTGGCTGGTTTGTTCTGAGGATCAGTGTAGATAAAGTGAAAGTCTGCAGCATTTGGTTGAGTTTTTAAGAGGTCCTGAGCTGACTTCAGTCCTATCTTGGGCACTTACTATCTGTGTGACCTCATTCAAACATGTGGAACTCTCTGAACTCTACTGGTTACCAAGTCCAAGCTCATACTGCTTGCCACAGAACGGGCCAATAAACCGAGAGACGAGTTTTGGGGCAAGGAATAGCAACTTTATTTTGAAAGCCAGAAGACAGAGAAGATGGTGGACTGGTGTCCCAAAGAACCATCTTATCTGAGTTAGAATTCAGGTTTCTTTTATACTAAAAGGGGAGGGGATGTGGCTGCTTGTTGCAGATTGCTTGGTGCCAGAATCCTTTGTTTTTGCAGCTGTCCACATAGGTCTGGTCACTATGTTCCTATAAACCTCCAACAGGACAAATGTTATTCTCTGTTCTGCAACTTCTTCTCTCTATATGAATGGAAAAGTGTTACTACACCTTTAAAGGTCGAGCCTTGAGAATGGGCTAGCCTGTATATTTCAGGCTATAGGCAACATTCTTTTACAAAAGGTGCAGAGCCAGCATGACTAACCACAGGCAACAGAACACAGGGTTCGAGCTAAAGGAATAGATCCAAAATGGAGTCAGGTTTGTTCTTCTCTGTTACATTCTTATTTCTTCTGATACCTCAGAGATGTCAGAAACACTCCATGAGATAATAGTTAATGGCTAACAACTATGCTTTTCTCTTTATGTGGTGTCATGTACTTTTCATGCCTATTTTATGAGATAGTTACTACTGTGATATCCATTTGACAGATGAGACTACTGAGGATGGATAAATTTAAGAAGCTTACTAAGGCTCTCTCCTAATACATACCAGAGCCAGGATATGAATCCAGGCAGGGTTACCTCTCACCTGCCCCACAAACCCCAATATCTTTGAAACCAGACAATTCCAGGGTTGAATCCAAGCTTTGCCACATACCAGACGTGTGTCAGAATAAGTTACTTAACCTCGCTGAGCCTCAGTTTGTACATCTGAGGCATGGTGGTCACTGGGAGGATTGATGGAGATCCTCTATGCAAATGCCTAAGCCAACCCTCTGGTGCGTAATCAGCTGGTAACAAATGTTAGTCCCCTTCCAGTCGGAATGTTGGTGAGATAAATTGCTCCCTGAAGGCTGATGCAGGGAGAACTGCCTACCTCAGTCCACCAAATGAGACTTGGAGGAATTAAACTGGGCAGCTTTAATCGATCATCTTATAATTTCCCCAACTGGATGCAGAATTGCCACACTATATTATAGAGTCATTACTTTCGTCACTCCACAGGGCCTGAGCAATGCATTGTTGTAACTTTGCTATTAAGATGGGGTTTGTCTAATTAAAATCAAGGAGTTCTGCAAACAGCCTATGGTGTTTTAATTCCAGCAGGCCTTGTTTAATCAGAACAGTTGCCTATGTGCCTACTGATTGTGTTTCTTTTGGATCAGATTCTCCACTTAATGTGCCATAGGATTGTACATTGACTGAAGCTGATGGCAGACTCGTCAGGGAGCGTACGCTGGGAGCTGAGTGGTTACTGTTTTCACAGCTAGTTATCTCAGCTTTTATTCTTGCTATTTAAATAAACCCTTAATAGGTCGGGGGCAATTCTTCTATCTTTTCCCCATTGATTTGAACATGTGTGAATTTCTTCACTCATTTGACATTGATGTATTAGGGCTTGCTATGAGCCAGGTATCATACTAGGTACTGTGTAATATGGTAACAATGCTTAAGAGCTGGTTCTTGGTGTCTAGCGGAAAAAGATCCCAGGATGTGGGAGGTTAAGGATAATACAGTGAATCACAATGTTATTAGAAACTTGAAATTAAAAGTTGTTATGATTTATGGCCCAAAGGAAAGAGTCCTGGGAGGCTGAAGTTAGCCTGACCTAGGATGAAGTTCTTAACCCTCCATTTTCAAGCTGTGTGCCCTTGGGCAAGTCACGAATTTATTGAGCTTCAGATGCTAAGTGACTTTCCTAATATAACACTGTTAGTACATGGCAAAGCCAGGATTTGAACTCTGGCAGCTGGCCCCAGAGGGCTTCATCCTAACCACTATGCTGTACTCTCCCTGCTGTATAATGAGAATGGAGTATATGAGGCCTCTAACGTTGGTCTGGTGTTTCAGATAAAAAAATTATATCATTTGACTCTTTAGGAAAGCCATGGCAAGTATTGTAATCTCCACTTGACAGATGTGGAAATAGAAGTTCAAAAATTTAACTGATCTGCCCAAAGTCACAAAGGTAATACACAATAGAGTGTGGTATGCATTTATTTTATTTTTGTTTTAGCAAATTGAAATATTTTACACATTATTTGATATATTGCATTTTCACATAATTTTTACCATATCATGAAGTAATTAGAAAACCAACAATTCATATAAGCTACATAATGTTGTATCTTATGGATATACCTTAAGTTTTAATCCACTTACCTGTTGTTAGACTTTTTGGTCTTCACTTAACTGGGGAAATTACTACTATTGCTCTCATTAATATCCTTTTACATAAACCTAGATCTTTGGATTAATGATTACTTCCTTAGAATAGATTAATTCTTAGAAGTGGAGTAACTGGGTCAAATGTTGTGAACTCTTGACTGCTATCAAACTTCTCTCGAAGATATAATAACTTAATGAATATTTGTTGAGTGCTGAATGAAAGAGAAAGGCATTTATCCCAACAGTGTATGAATCCCTTCCATATCAGTCTGGGTGTGGTCAAGAAAATAGAATCATTCATTACAAGTTTGTTAGGAAAGAGAGTTTAATATAGGAATTAGGGCTTACATGAATGTGGGGTGAGTGAGTTGGTGAAGGTTTGGAAGCCTGCAGCCAGAGATGGGAAAAACTATCACTAAGGACTTCAGCTTCAGCCCCAAGTTCTGGAGCTGGTGGAGAAGTTGGAGCTTACAGAGAAGTCCGAGAAGTCACAACTGGTCACCATGATTGCAAAGGGGAAACTCATGGAAAGGTCTAAAAATTCACCACCTCTGGCCACTAAGACCCCTGGCTTCTGCTTCACTTCTGCCTTCCAAATCTCCTGTGAGTTCTTCCCTTTGACAAACTCTAACGCTGAAACACACAGTGGGGAGATTCTAGAAAACACAGTTCATGCCTTAGAAGGGAGTAGTGAGGGTGCTGAGGTGAGAATTGACAATTCACAACACCTTCTCTTTATATACTCAGCAGAACTTGATGGAACCTTTTATGATTCTTTGCCAGTATTAAAAGGAAGAAGTGATTATTTTAATTTTCATTTTTAAATTATGACTTTTAAAATTGAAGTATGGTTGATTTACAGTGTTACATTAGTTTCAGGTATACAACATCATCCTTCAATACTTTTATAGATTATACTCTGTTGAAAGTTATTTTATAGATTATACTCTGTTGGCTATATTGTGCTGTACAATATATGCTTGTAGCTTATTTATTTTATACATAGTAGTTTGTACCTTTAATGTCCAACCCTATCTTGCCCCCCCCAAAACTCTCCCCACTCATAACCACTAGTTTGTTCTCTATGTCTGTGAGTCTGTTTCTGTCTTGTTATATTCATATATAGCCATATTCATTTGTTTTATTTTTTAGATTCTAAAGATAACATACAGTATTTGTATTTCTTTGTCTGACTTAGTTTGCTAAAAACCAAACAACCCGATTTAAAAAATGGGCAGAAAACTTACCTGAATAGACATACAGATGGCCACCAGGCACATGATAAGATGCTTAACATTGGTAGTCATCAGGGAAATGCAAATCGAAACCACAGTGAGAGACCCCCTCACACCTGTCGGAATGGCTATCATCAAAAAGACTACCAATAGCAAATATTGGTGAGAATATGGAGAAAAGAGAACCCTAGTACACTGTTGGTGGGAGTGTAAATTGGTGCAGCTACTATGGAAAACACTATGGAGGTTCCTCAAAAAAACTGAAAATGAAACTGCCATATGATCCAGCAATTCCACTCCTGAGTATATATTTGAAGAAAAAACCACTAATTTGGAAAGATGTATGCACCCAATGTTCATAGCAGATTATTTACAGTAGCCAAGATATGGAAGCAACCTAAGTGTCCATCAATAGAAGAATGGATAAAGAAGATATGATGTGAGAGTGTGTGTGTGTGTGTGTGTGTGTGTGTGTGTGTGTACTGGAATATTACTCAGCCATAAAAAAGAATGAAAAATTTGCCTTTTGCAACAATATAGATGGACCTGGAAGGCATTATGCTTAGGGAAATTGTGACTTTTAAAAAATGTACTTCTTGGTCACCTATTTATTCAAATATTCCTGAGCACCTAAGTATAAATCAGTCATGATTCAGGGCTTTGGGGAAACCCTGGTGAATAAGGCAGGCAAAGGTTCTGCTTTCATGAAGCTTATGTTCCAGGGCAGGGAAATTAGAAAAAAGGAACAAATAAAGGAATAAAACACTTTCAGATAGTAATATTATAGGAAAAAACTGTGGATGATTTTGAAATGGGCAAAAGAGATTACTGAATATCCTGTTAATGGATTTGGAGTTTCTAAAGATCATTTGATACTATGGCGGTGGGGGCGGGGGGCTTTGTCTTTGAGTAGGCTATACAGCTCTGTAGAGATAGAAGTTAACTTGTAGAAAACTGTTAGTCATGCAATTAATTCCTGCCCATAGAATTGCAAAACTGTGTCAGGTGCAATGCAGTTGATTTATCCCCTTGTCGATATTGAGCAGTTTTGCCAGTTTTACGTCAGTTTGTAAATCCATTTCAGCATTCCTTAGCTGAATATCAGTGCATGGCATTTGGGCTTCTCTGTTGAACTGGTTATAACATCTCACTGTGGTTTCCTCATTAATTATTGAGTTAAAAAAACTTTGATATGTGTTCATTTTTATATGTGTATGGGAGTCATGATTATATCTTCTATTCAAATGTATAATAGTTTGGAACATGCAACTGAACAAGATAATTTCAGATAGTAATAAGTATCATCAAGAACACAAGACAGGTATTGTTCTAGAGGGTGACCGTGGGGAGAGTGGGAAGATGCTAATTTGGATTGGGTGTTGGGAAAGGCCTTGCTGAAGGGGTGGCATTGGAGCTGAGACTTGAGTGGATGAAGGAGGACAGAGTGTTCCATGGCAGAAGGAATAGCTTGTGCAAATGTCCTGAGACACGGATTAGCTGTTATATTCAAGAAACCAATTGCAGTGACTAAGGAGGTGAATGGCAAGATATGTGATTTAAAAGGCTAGTGGAGGTCAGATTATTTGGGGCCTTTTAGGCTATGATGAGGAATTAGAATTTTACTCTAAGTGCCATGCTGTGTGGTTTTACACAGTGATTTGTCATCTTCTGATTTGTATTAGAAATAGATTTGTATACCTTTTTCTACGAGAGTTCCATTCTCATTTTCTTCCTCAAATTATTATTAAACCTGACATTTTAATTAGCTTCTCAAGCCTTATCATGAGCAAAGAAATTTTTTGTTTTGATTGAAATTTGTCAACAAGTACAATCATGAAAGTAACACATAATTGTTGTGCAAAACCGATACTGTAACAAGAGGAAATAAAAAGATATGTAGCTTTAGAAATATGGAATGTAGCTCATGTAGCGTTTTTAGTTCCTATTTTATCTTAGGGCCTTGGACACCTCAAGCCAGGAAAGATAATTTATAAGATGTCTTCTAAGCTGACCGATCTACTAACACTTAGTGATTTACTATGTTTCTCTGTGGCATCTGGTCATTGGGCAATAGCAGCTAATAGGTACTGCCTACAAGAAGCAGGTGCCAGAGACACCTGAGGCTTTTGCCCCAAACCCAGTTCATTTCAGGTCACACATCTGCTCTTCCTTCCTCTGAGAGACCCCCACTGGGAAGGCTCTTCCGGCCTGGCAGTCCCAGGGGTAGGTGGTAATCTTCTCCCCCCACCTCAATAAGAAACACACCTGGGAAGAAATTAACCAGTGGAAAGAAAGCTTTTACAAAGAACACAAGAGGAAATTCAGTGGAGATGCCCAGAGGCCTCTTTGCTAGGAAGCAGGAAATGGGCATTCCCCTGCCCCCCTTAGACTTGCTATGAAATAAAGGTCTATTCTTGCTGTTTAAGTCAATGGAGTTAGATGCCCCTCAAACTGGGACATGAGGTCAGAGAAAGGTGTCCTTTTTGGATGGACACTGCCTTCATCTTATTATGGATGAGGACAGCCAATGGAAAAAGGACTGACAGTCTCTCAGTAAACTCTCTGGGGTCCAACTTTCTATTGATGAAATACACTGTGGGAAATAGTTCCAGGGAACATCTCTCTGGATGATCTTTCTTTGTCTGTAGAGGCAAGACTCTCCATGTAAAGAGAGGACTTTAGCATTGAGGGAACTTGGGAGTCATTGAAACGTAATTGATAATGACAAGACCTTATGGTCAAGGACTGGACCATCATTACAAAAGGCTGTGACTTAACTATTCTAACCTGAGCTTTGCCATGTAGTAGCTGTGTGATCGTGGGCAAGTTAACTAACATTTCTGAACCTTGATTTCTGTATTTGTAAAATGGTGATGATAATAGTGTCTGTGGCATAGAATTGATGTAATTTTAAAAAGAGAAAACCCATCTTCTGTGCTTAGTGCAATAACAGAAGAACACAGTCTGCATGTACAATAGGGAAAAGGAATGAAGTCCTCAGAAATTAGCAAGGTTTATGTAACCCCATCTAGGAGAGAGTAGCAAGGACATTCTCTAGGCCATAGGGAGATGGGTTTTATTGTCATGGGGGCAGAATGAATTCTTCAGTTAGGGACAAAATAGAATGACAAATACCTTTCATCATTGTGATTAGCTCTGCATTAAGCTCCTTTCTTGTTCCTAATTTGGTATCCCAAGAATTTTCACACAGGTAAAAGTGAGCATCTGGAAAGCTGACTTTGGTACTCTGGTCACTGGACATATGTATTCCCCATCCTAAAGGGATTTATTGGCTGGAAGTAAACAAGGGGACATTATTCCCTTGAGCATATGGGTCATAGCCTCTCTTCAAGGTGTTCAAGGCCTAAAATTAAAATGGAGCCCACCAAAGATACATGACTTTCTCATCACCC
This sequence comes from Mesoplodon mirus, assembly GCF_964341445.2. Classification (NCBI taxonomy): domain Eukaryota; kingdom Metazoa; phylum Chordata; class Mammalia; order Artiodactyla; family Ziphiidae; genus Mesoplodon; species Mesoplodon mirus. The sequence continues at coordinate 10,789,855 of NC_138992.1, forward strand.
ATGATCTTTACTTGAAAAATAATTAACTGGTTTCTCGAGACTTGGGACTTGAGTTGCTCAACTAGGGTGACCATATGTCCTGGTTTGTTGCAGGACAGTCCTGGTTTGTTGCAGGACAGTCCTGGTGTATGCATTGTATCCCAGAATAATTATTCACAGCACTACCTTTCATTCTGAAATCTGTCTTGGTTTAGATGATTAATTATGTGGCCACCCTACCCTTATCACATGGGATTTGGCCCCAGCTTGGGGGAGCTCATTCACTGTGTTTCTGGTTGTCAGTGTGAGGAGACAGATGTTCCTTTTTGTGATATTTCCCTTCTTTTTTTGTCAGTTGGGATTATACTGTATTTAAAACTTTGAAAATAATATCTGGTTGGGCAATGGCCATTCAATAAAGAGTGGTAAATATTATTATTGTTGTTGTGGTGGTTGTCATCATCTTCTGTGGGGATGAGATTTCTGCTGGTGAAAGGGCCTGCGGTGTGCTGGAACCATCAATTAACCAGGATGTTTTCCTTTTCTACAGGAGGAAAAAAAAATAATTCTGGATGCCCACTGAAAGCCAGGCTCTGTGCTTGATATTGTCTATGGATTTCAGTTCAATGGTGTTTTTAAACCTATGTTTCTAGACAAGGTTTTTTCTCCTCTTAGTGGCAGTTCTGGCTCTGGCATTTATTAACTGGTCATTTCATGCAGGTCACTGACCCATGTGAACCTCTATTTTCTCTCTTTTGGAGGAGGTTGTTTCAAATGAGCGTTCACATCCAACTGAGGTGATCAGAGAGTGGGCTCAAAATAGGACTGTCATTAAGAAAAGCTGTAATTGTATTGTTTCTCTTGTTGTCTGAAGAAAGAGTGTTTACAGAATAGGCTTGGAGATCCTGTCACTTAGCCACCACTGCCACTTCCAAGGTACTGCTTTATGACTGTGTGTAAGAGGGCTTCCCACACCAACTTTGCCCATGAATCATAACCAGGGGAAGGGGCTTGACCACAGAGCCTGATAACAGCACTGTACTCTAGCATTTTGGATTCAGAAGCTGGGCGAGAGTGAGAAGTGGTTTTTCTGCTGGCTGCTCTGTTTTTTGCTGTGTTTTCTCTCTCAAGCACATGACAGGATCTGGCAGAGGTAGTGGTCAGGGGAGTATGATGGAGGAAGTAACCTTTTCTCTCATTGGGGGAGATTTGCTCCATTGAAACATGAAGTGCAACTTCACACGGCTGGGCCTTTGCTGGCTGGAAAGGGCAGTGTGTGAGCAAACAAAAGTGTTCTTATTTTTTTGTCAATGAAAACTCAGTAAACCGCAGGAAGAGATGGCAGCACTTTTCCCACTTCATTCACGTGAAGGATAATGAACTCCATTGTAGAGCCAGCCTTTGGGCATTATCTGATGCTGCTATTTCTGCTGGTCAGAATTTGCACGTCCCACATGACTCGGGCTCATGCAGCCTCTTTCCCAGTGGGCGACTCTGACTGCTTAGCATTCTGCAGATTCTCAGCTCTGGCCTGGAGAGCCCACCACTCTAAATGAGCATGGCCATGTGGCCCCCCAACCTCTGACATGGGAAATAGTTCCAGTGGGCATTTAGATTACAATGGGCTTTTCTTATGGCTTTTAAATATACACTGGCTTTTTGGCAAATGAAATTCACACACACACACACACACACACACCTCAGTGATTAGAATTTCAAGTGAATGAGAATTTATAAAAATAATTCTGGGGCTTTCCTGGTGGTGCAGTAGTTAATAATCCACCTGCCAATACAGGGGACATGGTTTCGAACCCTGACCTGGGAAGATCCCACATGCCACGGAGCAACTAAGCCCGTGTGCCACAACTACTGAGCCCAAGTGCTGCAACTACTGAAGCCTATGTGCCTAGAGCCCGTGCTCCGCAACAAGAGAAGCCACCACAATGAGAAGCCCGCGCACCACAATGAAGAGTAGCCCCCTCTCGTCTCAACTAGAGAAAAGACCATGCACAGCAACAAAGACCCAAGTAGCCAAAAATAAAATAAATAAATTTAAAAAATAATAATTCTGTAAGGTGAAGGGAAAGTAACAATGTTTAAGTACAGACCATGTTACAGACCCCAGGTAGGCAGTTCCCTGAAACTATCTTGTTAATTCCTCAGTGAACCCTTCAATGTATGTGTTGTCATCCCTACTGTACTAGTGGGGAAACCAAGGTTCAGAGAGGTTAAGTTATTGGCCTAAGATGAACACAAAGGAAAAAAGGGGTGGGTCCGGAAGATGATGCCAGTTGAAAATCAATTACATGCCAAGTGCAGTGGTAGGCAAGCTGTAGACAGTTCCTCACTGATTTCTTATAACAACTTTACGAGGTAAGCATCATCCTCACTTACAGATGAAAAATCAGAGTTCCAAGAGGGTAGATAGTGTCTAGTGTGGCAGCCAGGATTGGAAACATGTTTTTGTCCACATCATGCTGCCGTGTGATTCCACTTTTAAGAGCCAGAGACTGTTCACAAGCCTACAGTAGACTTATCTCAAGGATGTGATCAGAAAGGGAAGCTGGTTGGAGCTGACTTAGCACACGCTCCCCTACTTATGTCAAAAACTGTGTTCAATCGTGTCTTTACCCCCTTAGCAACCTTTGAAGACATACTGTGTACAAAGTGCCACAGAGGGCTCTGGTGTTCAAAACAATGATTTTTAATGTGTGTGTGACAAAACAACATGCCTATATGTTCACTATACGGAGACAGCAAAGTAATGCAGTTTTAAAAGAATTGGAATATGGTTGATTTGCAATATTACATTAGTTTTAGGTGTACAGCATAGTGATTCAGTATTTTTATAGATTATACTCCATTAAAAGTGATTGCAAAAAATGGCTATAATTTCCTGTGCTGTACAATACATTCTTGTTGCTTACCTATTTTATTCATAGTAGTTTGTATCTCCTAATCCCATACCCCAGTCTCGCCCCTTCCCATTTCTTGCTCCCCATGGGTAACCAGGAGGATATTTTCTATATCTGTGAGTCTGCTTCTTCTTTGCTATGTACGTTCATTTGTTTTATTTTTTAGATTCCACATATAAGTGATATCATACAGTATTTGTCTTTCTCTGTCTGACTTATTTCACTAAGCATAATGTTCTCTAGGTCCATGAACATTGCTGCAAATGGCAGAATTTCACACTTTTTTATGGCTGAGTAATATTCCTTTGCGTCTATGTATATATGTATGTGCACACACATACACCACATTTGTCGGTTGATGGACACTTTGGTTGCTTCCGTATCTTGGCTATTGTAAATAGTGCTGCTATGAACATTGGGGTGTATCTTTCCGAATTAGTGTTTTTGGTTTTTTTTCTGGATATATACCCAAGGAGTGGAATTGCTGGATAGTGGAAATACACTTGATAAGATCCTCCATACTCATCAAGCATTTTAGTAATTGGTATTTAAATCTTTGTACTTGGAAAATTTTCTCATCAACAATAGGGTGCAACATTTTAAAAAAAAAAAGCTACCATCTATCCAATACCAACTTGGAGTCAGTACCATGCTCCATATATTATCTGTAATTTTTACAATAAGGCTGAAGGTAGGTATTATCTCACACATGTTCTAAGACAGGAACCTGAGACTGAGAGAGATTAAGCAACTTGAAATATCAAGTCTTCAGCTGGTAACGGTTGGAGCCAAGATTGTGAATTCATTTCTGTTTCAGAATTGGTGAGCTTTCTGTTCCTGCAGTCCGCTGACGTGCACACAAATGCAGCTTACCCCTCATATCACATTTTGGAGCCTCCTCATTGGGCTTTGTTTAAAACGCATAAAACATTTTACGATAGTCTCAAACATGAGCCCCAGGATCCAGGAGCCTAATTATTAGTCAGCTAGGACTAGTGATCCTTATTTCATTTACAATTTTAAGATGGGACCACCTAAAAGAATGCAACTATGTACCTTCTCCATTTATGATTTCCCTCCCTCTGTAAGAGCCTAGAGTGCCTCACATATGGTAGGTACTCAGGAAGTATTTGTTGAGTGTAACGTGATTTTTGCTTAATTTTTTTTTTTTTTTTTTTTTTTTGGCTAAAAGAAGACCAGAGGCAGCCACCAAGAAGGGAGGGACAGTCAAGACAGCAAGATGTGGCAATTTACTGAAAGGAAACAAAACGGGAAAACTATTAAACGTAGACATACAATTTCAAAGCATAAAATTTAGGTTATTCAAGGTTGGGCAAATAACCCCAGTCACGTCAGTAATCTTAGTGAAGTTCTTCGTAATCTTTTCCACTGTCCAGCATTCACAGAAAAGGTAATATTTGCTCAGCATACTGGATAAATAAAGGAAGTTGCTTACTGCAGAGCTGACCATCCTTGGGATCTGGCCAGTTCGCCCTGTCCACCCCCCAAGGACTAAGGGCATTACCACCTTGGCACAGCTGCCCTGTGGGCCCCAGCCCATTGATTAGAAAGCACCATCTCAGAAAGTACCACAAAACTGAAAAATAAGGGGTGATGTCTTTGTCTTCTGCACCCCTAGCGTTTGGCACTCAGTCACCCCTAAAAAATGTTTGTTGAGTCGAATAGAATGATGACTTTGCATTTTCCAGAAAAGACACTATTTAGCATCCTTTGTTCAGGAAGATGGGGCAATGCATAATTATGTTAGAAATGTTTTGAAATGGAAGCCAAGGAAACAACGTGGGGAATTTGCAAAGGCTCCCAGCTAGCCAGTGGCAAAGCTGGGAGAAGGCACATCTTCTTCTTCTTCTGCCACTGCTGCTGCTGCTTTTTTTTTTTTTTTTTTTTTTTTTTTCAGTTAATTGGTATGCTGTAGTTCTTCTGCTTGGGAGGGTCACACTGAGTGCCCAAAGCTGCCAGATGTTTCCAGCAGATAGACCACTGTGAACAGTGTACCATGCAGACACCCGGAGTTTATTTCTGTGTGCTAAGTAAGAGGTAGAAAGACGGGGGACAAGGAGTATTGCATGCTGCATGGTCTGGATTCTATTTTAGATTTGCAATGATACGGTGCTGTTTTGTGATCATTTATGTTCTTTTTTAATCTAGAAACTTTCAAATAGATATTTAGATCTTTCCAGTGTCAAAATTAGAGGAGACGTGTGTGCGGTTTCTTTGCTGGGGTGTGGGAAACCATTGCAAGCTGATGATAGCAGCCGTTACGAGTTGACTAGTCTGGCATGAATTTTTCCCAAAGATATGCAACACTGATCATCCGAAGACTACTTGCTTACCAGAAAAAATAAAAGGCAAAAAAAAAAAGGAAAGAAAAGAATGATCTTGAAGGGAAGGGAAAGGCTGAAGCAAGCCTGCAAGGGTTTTTTTTTTTTTTTTTACGGCTCAAATTTCCTTCTACAAGAGGTACCTTGTTGAAAGTGATACAGAAGGGCTGGGGTTCTATTTTCTTTCTTTTTTTTTTTTTTTAAACCATGCTCTTGGGAAGTTGCAAAAGCTGAACAGAAAGTATGAAATCTGGAAGTTTAAAAAAGGCACAAACCTCTCCAAAGTGGCCAAAAAATGACTGATACTAAGAAGCAGAGGATATTGGCTCACTTGTCACTGTCCCAAATCTCACTCATTTAGATTACTATTTTTTTCCTATTAACTTAAGAATTAAGAAAGCTTACCAATTATTGTCCCAGGGACTTTCTCATAAATTCTCCTTCTGTATGATGAGAATCATTCCTGTAATTTGTCATTAATAGCAAAGTTCCAGGAGTACCACCTTCTGGAAAGAGCAAGTCACAGGGTTGTATCATTTGATGCACAGGAGGTGCTGGCAGATGTAAGTAAGCAGCGGTGGAGGGAAGTTCACTCTGGGGATGCCTGTGAAAGCTGTTGTACTTCATCCAGCTCTGATCTGATGAGCAAAGTCACCTGAGGTTACCTCTGTGTCTTTTCTGGAATGGCCTTCTTTGGAGGATCTGAGTGGACCCAGCACTGATTTAGATCTGGAGTCAACTGCTGACTCTGCCATTTAATGAACTGTATGACCTTGGACATTGCTTCAACTGAGTCTGTGAGCTGTGAGCCTCAGAGTTTCTCAACTGTAAAATGGGGATGCATAACCTCCAGCTACCTCACTGGGTGGTTGTGAAAATTAAATGAGGAAATATAGACAAAGTATTTGGCATGTAGTAGATGCTGTTATTGCCCTTCTGCGGCCATCTTTTAGTAGACCCAATGGCTATGTGGAGGTTGATAGGTGTTTAAACCAAGAATATACAAACACCTATTGTGAGCAAGATACGCACATTGGACTCAGTCCAGGACTCAAGGGGATGGGGGAATGTAGGGGACTCACATTTGTTCATCATCTGTTGGTGTCAGGCTTGTGCTACATCATCTCACATAGATCGTATTTAATTCTTGCCATAAACTCTGGGCGGTAGTTATCACACACATACTCATCCCCTGTTATGGATTAGGAAACAGGCTCAGGGAGTTTCTTACTTTCTTACAGTCATGCAGCTAAGCAAGTGGCAGGCTTGGGAAAGGAATTCAACTTTCCCTGTAGCTTATTGTGCAACTGACCAAGTTCATAATCTCAGACATGTATTTTAGGAAGTTCCCTACAGATGGACCATATCGAATTGCTTTCATTCTTAACAATGGCTGGATCATAGGTTTTCTGATATGCTGATTAATTGTGACCCCACTTGTAGCTCTCTTCTGCCTGAAGACCGTGTTTGTCCCCCGTAGCCTTTCTGATGTCAAGAGTAGAAAGCTGCATTTTGAGGCCTTTGACCTGAGTGCAGGGGGGAGAGACAGAGATCTTGAATGGGCTTTCAAGTGAAAGTGTCCAGATTTGGCCACGTTCTTTTTCAAGTTTTCCAAGCCTTACCTCACTTCCACACCTCTGTGCCTTTGTGTGAGCTGTTTCCTCGATTTCACAAAATCTTACTCATCACCCTTCTACATCCTGCTTGACTATCTTTTCCTACGTCAAGGCCTTTGTTACTCACAGGTAGAATGAAGCATTCCCTTCTTTTTCATATGTCTTAGCAGTTATTACAATGCAGTGCATATAATTGGTTTCTCACCTTGCTCCACTAAGCTGGGAGCTTCCTGAGGGTATGGATTTCTTATTTCTCTTTGTATCTACTAGCCACTGCCTGGCATGTGTGAAATTGGTGTATTAATACTAGTAATCAGTGAATCAAAAGAGGCTAGCACTGACCTCTGAATTACTGTGGTGTATCTGAGAGCAGCATTATCCTCTTAAGAGACTAATCATTTATGCCCACTTTCCAGGCCTTTGCTTGGCCTCAGCATCCTCATTTTTACTCTTCTGTGGTCCAAGCAATCTCAGAATACCTCTAATCAATGACGATTTTGGTCCAAACTCTACCTTAACGGTTTATTTCTATCCTCTGCCTGGAACCCCTAGGAATTCTGATTTAATTGATTTGGGTACTTGCCTCCCAGAGCTAATTGTTTAAATATAACCAGCACAGTACAAGTCGCTCAGACTGCAGCTCTGAGATCCTAGCATTTGAGGAAGAGATACACATGCGTGCAAAAGAGAGAAACCATTCATGAATGTTGGGGCCAGGGGAGGGGATAGCAGTTGAAAAGGATACGAAAGCCACTTCCCTTTCTCCTGTGAGTAGAAACTCCAGCAGAAGTTATCAGAACCATTCATCTCTGTGATCATTCATTTATCTGTTTGTTCATTCATTCGTCCTGTAGAGCCCCTCACTGGTCTCTCTCCTGCTCTTCTGGCCCAGTCTGGAATTCAGCGGTCCCCAACCCTTTTGGCACCAGGGACCGTTTTTGTGGAAGACAATTTTTCCACAGACTGGGTGTGTGGGGAGATGGTTCAGGTGGTAATGCTAGCGATGGGGAGCGGTGGGGAGCAGTGGGGAGCGGTGGGGAGCGGTGGGGAGCGATGGGGAGCGATGGGGAGCGATATGGAGCGGCAGCTGAAGCTTCGCTTGCTCACCTGCCGCTCACCTCCTGCTGTGTGGGCCGGGGTTGGGGGGTGCTGGGGACCCCTGGTCTAGATTATCATCTACTGCAGCACTGACCTTGAGCTTTCTACGGTTCCCTGTTATTCATAAGATAAAGTGCAAGCTCCTTAGCATGGCATCCACGATCACGGATCTAGTCTCTGCCTGCTGGGCCCCTCTCATCTCCTGTGGCCCCAAACTTGCTGTGCTCTAAGCTCTAGCCATATTGGACTCTTAAGGACACCGTTGAAATGCCAGGTTTTTTAAATTGTTGAAAAGTTTGTTTATAAACTTATATCTTTTTACTTGTTCATAACAATTCTGTTTAGATCATTCATGAAAATTTCTGAGACATTAAATAGCTAATCATCATCTTAAGTTACCTTTCTTGCGGACAAATTCTGTAACAAAGATAACATGGGCTTATTTGACCTAGGCAGAATAAAAGTGTTATATTTAATGCTAATAACTCTAAGACAGGCTTGTTTTAATTAAAACAACAAACTTAAACTAGCTTTTATTTACAGAATGGAGCTCTTTACGAATACCATCTGAAGGTAAAAATAAAATCACATTTATAACATACCTACATACATAGACATACATAAACATACAGACAGAAACAAAAAGAGACCTTATAACTTTTATCCTAAAATGTTAGCCATGAGACAGGTATGATCATTCAAAGCTCACTAATTTGTTAAAAAACAGTTGAGGGGCTTCCCTGGTGGTGCAGTGGTTGAGGGTCCGCCTGCCGATGCAGGGGACACGGGTTCGTGCCCCGGTCCGGGAAGATCCCACATGCCGCAGAGCGGCTGGGCCCGCAAGCCATGGCTGCTGAGCCTGTGCGTCCGGAGCCTGTGCTCCGCAATGGGAGAGGCCACAACAGTGAGAGGCCCGTGTACCGCAAAACAACAACAACAACAACAACAAAAAAAAAAACCCAAAAAAACCCCCCCAAAAAAACAGTTGAATACAAATTGTGTTTCTGGAAGTTTGTTTTGCCTCCATGCTTTCCTGTGAGCTGTTTTGCCTTCTAGATTTCTTCCTCTTCTTCTCTTACTTAGTTTTCAAAACTCAGCTCCACCTATCTCCACTGTAAGGTTTTCCCTGATACTGCCAATCTAAGAGAGCTATGAGTCCTTTTCTCTACTGCAGTGTTGTAGACACAGACCTGTCATAGCTCTGATTATATTGTGCTGAACCTGTTTGATATTCATCTTTCTTCCTACTTGTCTGTGAACCTCTCAGAGTCAAGGTCCATGTGCTAGTTCTCACAAGAGCAGTTCATGACTTATAGTGGGCACTAAATAAATGCGCATCAAATGAGCACATTAATTGTGTGCTGCGTGCTAAGGAGTTTGAATGTTACCCCGAATTCAAATAGAATCATTCATAGATTTTAAGCAGAGGTAATGGAAGGATTGGGGTTGTGCTTAAGGATGGAGTGGAGAATGGAAGCAGTTGGGCGTTTCTGGAGGCCAAGAATCAAGTCAACCTTCTCACCCTCACCTCTAGCTCCTTCCACCATTATTACACTCCAACCACTCTGGAGAGTGTTCACCTAGTGAGCTTTTATACTCCTTCAAGACACAGCTAAAACATGCTCTCCTCCCAGGAGCTGTCTCTGACCCATTTTCATAGCACTTTGTAATGTTCTCAATTGTAATATCTTTAATTATTGAGCATTTTATTATGTGCTGAACACCTTGCACTTAAAAAAATGAATCGTCACAGTGGCCCAATGAGACACTATTATGAAACTTCTTTGACAGTTGAGGCAACTGGAGCTCAGAGAGGTTAAGTCACTTGCTCAAGTTACCCAGCTAGGAATAGTAGGTGAGATGTGAATGCAAGTCTGACTCAAGAGTCACTGTGCTTCCCCATGACAATATCTGTATCATGGTTTCTTTCTCTGCCCACATCTCATAGTAGAACACCTGACACAAACGGTTGGATTTAACTTAGCTCTGTAGCTCCAGTCAGTGTGTTGGTTGGTATGGGGACAATGGGAAACCTCAGGATTGTTTATAGTGTTTTCCTTCTTGTTTCCTGTGGGCAATGCTGGTGATCCTCATTCTTTGTTTCTTTTTCTTGTGTCCCCCACGATTCTTTCATGAAGCTCAGTTTTCAGTTGCATTGGATCACTTTTCTCTCTTCTTTTGACATTTTGATTTGAAGTCTTCATCCGTCTTCCATATTACCCATGAAGCCCTTGTCCCTGTTGTTAATGAGATCGTGGCCTCCCCTTCCAGGGACCTGTTGTTCTGACATGGTGAGCTGTGATCCACACTTCGAAGCCCGGTTGCCAGTATCATTTTGATAGCAGGTCCTCATATCCCAAGCGCTCCTTTTCCTGCAAGGTCATGACCTTCAAGTAGAAGAAGAGAGGAAATTATCAACCAGGTCTGTAAGTCTGTCAATTCTTTCACCTTGGGCTTCTGTTATGATAGAACCTAGACAGATCTACGTTTAAACTCTGTTTCTACTGTTTCTTAGCCATGGGACTTCTACAAAATGGGAGTACCAGTGACTGCTTTCCTGCGTTGTGGAGAGGATTCAATGTGGTAATGGGTATGAAGGCTCTTTGTTTAGCCTTGGTTCATAGCCCTGCTGAATGCTAACAATCTCCTTTCTCTTTGACATAAAGTCACTATTGAGGGTCCTCATGACTGGCTACTTTGTGTGAATCAGCCCAGTTGGGCAGAGGCTGCTAGACTTAATAGTGATTCAGGTAAAATGAATTTTCTACCTATTTACCATATACCAGACACTGGCTAGGTGTTTCCATATATGTCTTGTCACATAACCTTATCACAGAAGCTGACATAGGTCTTCTTCCTTTTTAAAAAACTAATTTATTTATTTATTTATTTATGGCTGCATTGGGTCTTCGTTGATGCACACGGGCTTTCTCTAGTTGCAGCGAGCGGGGGCTACTCTTCATTGCTGTGCATCGGCTTCTCATTGTGTTGGCTTCTCTTGTTGCAGAGCATGGGCTCTAGGGGCACGGGCTTCAGTAGTTGTGGCACACGGGCTCAGTAGTAGTTGTGGCACACAGGCTCAGTAGTTGTGGCATGCGGGCTTAGTTGCTCCATGGCATGTGGGATCTTCCCGGACCAGGGATCAAACCCATGTCCCCTGCACTGGCAGGCGGATTCTTAACCACTGTGCCACCAGGGAAGTCCCCACTAGGTCTTCTGTAAAGGGTCAGATAATATGAACATTTTAGGTTTTTCAGGCCATAGAGTTTCTAATACCTCTCCTTAACTTTGCCTTTGTAGTATGAAAACAGCAGAGACAGTATATAAATGAGTGAATCTAGTTGTGTTTTGATAAAACTTTATTTGCAAAAAGAGGTCATGAGTCAGCTTTGGCCCCCTGGTCATAGTTTACTGACCCCTGTGTTATTAGGATGTTCTATATTGTAGCTACCTCCCCCCAGAGACAGCACATTCATCCAGTGGCTTCATTAGACTTCATATGGTTATCTCTGCTCTCTTGGTAGGCAGACATCAAACATCATGGCATTTGGTAACTGAGGCTCTCTGACCCAATTTGCTAATGCCCATGCATCATTCTTTGTCTACTTCAAGGAGCACCTATTTCTTCCTGAGCAGGTCCCACTTCACACTGGCCAGAGTCTCCTCTTCTGTTTCACTCCAAAAGGGAAGGTTCATATTCTTCTACTTGGCATCCTCTTGGTTTTCCTCCATCCCATCAGAATGTTTTCCTTCTAGGATTACTTTATCCCTATCACTGTAAGAACAGTTTATTCTAAGGTAGAGATCTGAGATTCTGTTTTTGGAATTGGACAGGTTGGGTTTGTGTTCTGGCTTTTCCCCACTCTCACTAGGTGTGTGACCCTGTGCAAGTTATGTAAACTTTCTAAATCCCAGTTTTTAAAATTTATAAAATAAGGGCAATTGTAGTACCTACCTCATAGGAATGCATGTACCCTCAGCACTTTGTGGGGTCCATAGGAAGCACTCGTTCATTTATTTATTCATTCATCAGGTATCTACTGACTGTTTACAATGTGCCAGTCACTGAATGTCAGCCTTTATAATAACATCCATGGTCACTCATTGTGTAAATAGCAGAGCCAAGACTGAAGTCAGATCTACTAGACTTCTCATGCTCCTTACCCAATAATGGCCTTGAAAATAAATATTTGTAGGAAATCTATGACTTTTCACTAGTACTACAGTTTTTGTTACATTCTCTCCACCCCATCTCCTTTTTACATCAAAGTCCTTTATAGCCCCCATAGTACTTCCAAACACACACCAAGTTCAGGCTTGGTAAATATTCATTGAATGAATGAATTTGGTGAGCAAACCAGTATCAAGTGGGTTTTTCAAAAATAATGTAAAATTCTACAAAGGACTTGTATAGTCTTTACTCATTCCTACCCTCTGTATGACCATTGATATTTCTCCCATTTTTCCTCTTTGCCTTGAGATTGAGCTTTTCAATCATTTCTCACAAGTACCCAAATTCTATCCAGAATTCTCATTGCTTCCCAGTCTATGATGGTCAAACCACACTTCACACGCCATGCATTTGAATATTTAGTGGCTTAGGTGGCTGCCAAGCCTAATTTTCCCAATGTCCCTTGCTGTCTCTCTCATTGCTTTTGACAGGAGCCAGGCTCACCGCAACACACTCGGCCTGTCAAGAAGGCTAAAGAAGCTGCCCCAGACCCAAATTTTTGGTGGCTGAGCTGGTATCCTTTGCCTTACAGAGCCTTTAATTGAAAACAACGCATGGATTCTAACTTGTTTAAAATGTGTCCAAGTCCTGGCATTCATTGAATTGAACCCAAGACCCAAGACCTATCATCCCTAGAGAAATACAACATTAGAGGGGAGGGAGCTTAGGGTGGGAAGACCCATAGGAATGCAGAGGTCTGTAAAATGGCTCCAACATATTGTATGAGGTTTGGCAAAAGCCAGAACTCTTGTAGCCAGACACATTCTGCATGAAGTTTAAGCTGATTTGACATTGTGGCAGGGGATGTCCTTGCTCTCAGGGTTTATTAATTCATGATTCACTCATTGGGATTGTGTTTTGGGTAAGGTGCCCAAGATATCTAATGATTCCTGCTGACATACTGCTAAAGCTTTGCTTTCCCACTCTCTCTCTCTCTCTTCGTCCTATTCTTGGTCAAGATCAAATAGCATTTGAATTTGGTATGTCTTGATTTGTATTTAGGTCTTGGAAGTCAAATCATGTGACAAGATGGAAACTTGCAAGATCTATTCCCCTCACCCTCTAAAATAACTAGTGTAACCGTCTATTTTAGCTATTCAGTTGAGTCCTTCACTTAGGCTCAGATATCATGAGCAGTGGAATTGTCAAAAATATTATTTTCCGTTTAGAAATTATTCAAATAGTGCCAACAAAGACACTATTCTGAACTTTAAGTCCTTACGTTCTCAGGGACATATACTGCACACTGAGAAGTTCTTGTTTTGGTGTACATCCCATTATGCCACCAATGGCCGTAGTTGGAAAGTTGAGAGTTATTCCTGTTCCCTCTCAATAGCTAACCAATTTCCAAGACATGCAGATTCCACTTTATTCATATTGCTTGACTGCATTCACTTCTTCCAGAGTCATAGTTCATGTGCTTGTCTTTCCTTCTCTACAATATTGCCATAGTTAGCTGACTAGTCTCCCTGCTTTCAGTCTTGTCTTCTTCCATTCCGTCCACCAATCAGCAGTCATCTTGATCCATCGAAAGCATACATTTTTCCATGTCATTCAGTTGCTTTAAATATTCTCAATGGTCCTCTTTTCTCTTAGGATAATGCCCCAAATAACAATCACAACCTACAGTGTCCAGCACAATTTGGTCTATGTCTTCTACTCCAGCATCACTTTTCATTCTTTAGGAATCTACCCTGTTGGACTCTTGGCTGTACTCAAGACAAACCATGTTTATTTAACTGCTGTGCCTTCAACTCGATTCTTCTTCTGTCTTAGTGGTTCTATTGACTTGTCTTCCAATAGCCTTATTCATCCTTAAGGACCCTGCTTAGCTACCACTTCTTCCAAGAAACCTTCCTAAGTCTGGATTATGAGCCCCTCCTCTATGCTTTCTGTAGTACCTTGTTCTTACCCCCATCATAGCATTCATCATACGGTATTGTAATTAACTGTTTTCTTTTTCATTTCAGCAACTAGACTATAAGTTCCTTGAAGATAGGACCATGTCACGGTCACCATTGTATTTCCAATGCCCCAGAAGGAGTCTGAGGGAGGAATGATGTATTCAATCTTTTTACCTCCCCTGCCATGTATGTTCAAGGTATACCAAATGGATTCCCTTTTTTGAACACACTAAGCTTATTTATTTCATGGCTCTGACTTTGTTCTAGATGTTTCCTTAGCCAGAAATGTCTTTTCCCCTCCTCTTCTTTCTCTATAATGATGAAAATAGATTGTCACATGGTAAAAGTAAGAGGATTAAAAGAGGAGATACCTCAGATAGTTACTTCCATATGGAGAGCATTAAAAAAATATTGCTGATTGAAATGGTACACTGGACCTAGCAGGAACTAAATAAGTATTTGCTCAATATGTAAGATGGAGAATTTCCTTTTTATGTGGATAATGAGAAAACAGTCCTGAAGTTTAACTCTGGCTATTTGAAAGATTTGGAAGCGATGTTTCTCTGTTAGGGATATTTTGAGTTCTCAGTGAAAAAGGGTCCAACAGGCCACTTTAGTTGGTTCTTTGAGGCAGATTTTCAAGCCAAGATTTCACTCCACAAGCCAGCTCTTTCTCAGGCTTTGTTTTTCAAACACATACAAAACCAAGTCAATGTTCATCATTTATATCCTTTTCAACTAATGTAAAACCATGACGGAATTTTTGTCTAAAGCTACATATTCACTCAGTGAAGTGACATGCATTTCTAAGCCTTGGAGAATCTTCTCACTGAGTCAGTTTGTCTTTGGGGAAGGCACCAAAGCCAATGGGACACTTCAAGGTGGAAAAAAATGCTGCGTTCTCTTGTAAAGAGGGAAACATATATCTCTGATAGTCATAATAATCTTGTATAGCCTTACAGATCTTCTCATTCCTTCCTTCCTTCAATCATGGAAAAGTTTATATATCCATCTCTATGGATTACCTACCATGTGCCAGGCACCCTTGGGAAGTTTTCCATTTAATGTCTCTAATCTTACGCTCCTGTGAGGTAAATATGATCATTTCATTTTAATATGAGGGAGCAAGTGCTCATGGAGGGGAAGTGATTTGTCTGAGGAGATGGAGAGGTAATTTAATTTCAGGTCTGTCTGTTCTTAAAATCCATTTTTTTTCACTCCACCAGACTGATTTTTAGGTGGGATCTTGACATTATCAGCTTTGCTGAGAGTGATGAATAGGAAGCTCTGAGGGGTTTAAGGACACAAGGTACATGAAGAAGAAGTGGCTCTTTTGGGACCACCTCTAGGTCCTGGGCTTTCTCCTCTGTAACATGGCTGCCTTCTGCTGATGGATGGGTTAAGTTGCCTCAGATCCTTCAGCAAATAGAAAAGCAAAATCAACACACTGACATGCATGAGGAATTGAGGATTATTTAATGTCGGCTTGGTCGTAATAGAGTCTCAGTCCATAACAGACTGTTCATACAGAGGCCTTTTGTTCAGGCTCACATTATATGCTCAGTGAACATACTAGAAGATATGATCTGAAGTACAACCCCAGTGACCCCTATCAGGGCCCTAGGCTTGGTGTGGAGCCAGGACAATGTAAGTCCTTCAATGAACAATCATTATTGATCTCTTACTATGTGCCAGGCTGTGTGTTGTACTCTTGGTGTTCCCAAAGCAGTTCTTAGCTCTGACTGCCTCTAGAATTATCTGAGAAACTTTGAAAAAGCATCAACATTTAGGCTTCACTTCCAGAAATTCTCATTTAATTGTGTTAGAATGGGGCCTGGACATCAATACTTTTAGATGATTCTGGTGTGCACCCAGCATTGAGAGAATCTGGTCTAAAGATAAAGAGACCGAAAAGTAAAGACAGAAATGGAGGAAATAGGGAAGCCCTTAAAAGGGCAAAGAAGTGTTTTCCAGACAATAGTCAGTCGTGCCTCACATTCTTGGTGTGTTATATCTACAAGCTACTGTACTATGACTTATATAACAGATTTCTTTAAATCTCTCATTAAAAAATAAATCTCTTTAATAGGAAATGTACATACTTACCATAATTTGAAAAGTATTATCACTTGCCATTAATGGAAGATAAAATTTTAAAATAAAATGAATATAAAGTGAACAATATCTATAGTTAATACACAACATTTTGAGAAGTACTGGTTTAAGGGAGAGAAAATGGAATTTAGAGGATGGACCTAGATTAAGGTTCTAGTTCGACGGCTCATTATCTGGGTACCCCCAGTGGAGTGAACTAGCCTCTCTCAATATCATTTTCCTTATGTACAAAATGGAGTTAATAATAATTACCGTGTCATGTTTTTATGCTAAATAAAATGAGACCACTCAATGAGAAAGTGCCTAGTTCAGTTCTGGGCACATAGCAAATAGATGCTCATGAAATTCAAGCTTCTAGATGCTAACTGGTCGGTCGTGTTAAAAACTTATGACTAGAGGATGTACAGTGCACTCGGGGGCTAACTTTTCAAGGACTGAGGAGTGCTGTCAGGTCAAAGTGTGACTTAGCCCAAGTTTTAAAGAGTGAGTAAAGATGCTCCAGGTGGGTAAGGTTGGAAGGCCATGATGCACTTAGAAGGTATCATGGCTATTTATCTAAAACTAGCTTCATTGAAAACCAAGTTGGGAGTTCCAAAAATTATTTCTCAGTATTCCATATTTATGCATATAGAAACTGAATGTACAAGTGCAAGTGTCTGTTCATTGGTGGCCATCTGTCTACGTACCTCTCACCTGCCCCCATTTCTGGGACAGAGGGTTCCAACGAGGCAGCTATTTTCAATAATTGTAGTTGGATTTCAGGTTAGTTTGCCTTCAGCAAAGATAAGCCCTGTTACTCCTACTTTTATTACTCATTATTCCTACTAGTACTAGGCGTGGTCCTCTCCAAAAACCCTCAAACATGTTTTGATTCTTTATGTAAATGCTCATCTCCTGCTCTAGATGGCATCCAGCCCCATGTCTGACAGATTCCTTGTATAATAAATGATGAATGACTTACAATGATATGCTTGGATGGAAATATGTAACTACAACTTTTGCTAATCATCAATAACTGTGTCTAGAGTCTCATGCATTTCAAATTAAAAACTTTATGAATGTGGCTTTATCAGTAATATTTCAGATTGATTGACCAACCGATTGATTCAATTTGATTCTTTTATTCACTACAAAAAATCAGCCAGCATCTATTTTAGTAGACACGGGGGGATCCTGAGAAAAGAATTTTTCCCTGACCTCAAGAAGCTGAGAGTCTTATGGGTGATCCAGGCAAGTGTAAACTGTAACAAAAATCAAACCCAAAACTGATAAATGAAGACAACAAAAATGCTGAACAGAGCTCTAAGAAAAGTGTGTATAGGATACTATGGGTACATAGGGAGTGCGCAGAAAAGCTAATCAAAAATCCAGTTTTATTCTGCAGTTAATGAATCCTTGGCCTTTACTCAGAGAAGCCATCATTTTCCTTTCAATGCATTCATCAAAACTTGAAATAATTATCTGGATAATGACTTGCAAGCTCCATGAGGGCAGTGATGGAAGCTACTGTGGTTATTGCTGAATCCTTAGTGCTTTGCTTAGCACAGTACTTGGCACATAGTAGGAACAGGATGCATGTTTGTTTAATGACTGTGTGGATGTACTAAAACTGGTCACAAATTCCAGAAAGAACTATGATATAGGTCTGAAAAGAATGTAATGTTGGTGCAATGTTTAGTATGCTGGAGCACATTCTTACTTCTGGAAAAGAGATTTCCTTTCTAGTGTAAATGTCCTGAATTGTATATAGCCACATTGCCACCTTTCATAAGCTAAGGGATTCCTGGACTATAAGCACAATTCCAAATGTAGAGACATTCCCAGCGACTGAATGAATGCCCAAGAAAGTCAGAGAGGCTTTCTCCAAATGGACCAGATTTATAGGGTGAGAAGAGATATGTGAATCTAGGCCAGAGGCCAAGGTTCCTCATTTATTCTGTCATTTGGCAAGTAAGGACCTTAACAAAATATAAAAACAACTGGCTTCTGCATACCTGCCCTTGAAGGACACTTAGCCCAGAAAACTCCATACCCGACCCTTCTGCTACACTGCCCTGGTATCTGGTTGCTTCAGGCATAGATCAATGCCTTGGTGTCCTAGAAGGAGCATAGGTATTGCAAGAGTGGCTTCACTGTCCAGCTCTGCTACCTTCTAGTTGTGTGGCCCAGGTCCGCTCACTGTCCCTCCCCTTGGCTGTAAAATGAGGGGGTGGGGCCCTCTGATGTCCAACACAACTGTGATCAAGTGTCCAGAAGATTGAAACCCCAGTCCTAAGTGCAAGACCCAGCTCAGCCACTCTACTTACTGGCTGTGATTTTTCAGTGGGCAAATCCGTTCCTCCTGCCAGAAACCAGGTCTCACTTTGGACACTGAAATCAATCCAGAATGTGAACTCCCCGCTAGATTGTGAGCTTGCTGAGGGCAGGGGCTGTGTTGTGTGCCCTCTTTCTGCAGTGCATGTTTTACAGCAGACTCTTAATGTGTGTTAGGGACGGAATGAAACTTCATCTCTGTTCCAAGTGTTCAGGCGGGTATCGGTGGCTGCCTGTCCACGGATGTCCTCTAGATGGCAAACTCAGCTCAATTTTGGACAGGAGTCAGAGACTCTGGCTGGGCGATGCCCTAGCGTGGAATATTTTATTGGAAATCCAGTTTTATCCAGTGCACAAGGAATCCTCAGAAAGCTGCAAGACTTCTGGAAATGCCAGCCAGACAGGATGAATCTCTCTTCTTTTCCAGGGAGATAATGGGTGTGGTTTGTCATCACCCCTCTCCCATCAGCATTTTCTGAACAGGGGAAATGGCCCCTCAGAGGTGGGGAAAGTGGGGAAGGAGCTAACCTTTCGTCACAGGCAGTGTTGGGTGGCTTCACATGTATTTTCTCATCTAATTCTCACAATGACCCTACGATCTAAGTAGTGAGTGTTATTATTTCCCCCTTTATAAATGATGAAACAGAGTCTTGGAGACATTAAATCATCTCATCAAAGTTAAATAGCTTTTTTTAGAAGGACTGGGTTGCTAAGTTATGTCCCAGTGTCTCAACCACTTTTACCTGTCCTCCTTGTTTAATTCAGGCAAGAAAAGATTGAAAATCAAGGGTAAGGGAAATAGAAATGTGATAGCTTTAATTAAGTATTTAGTTGTAAAAGAAGACAGTAACAGTTATCAGCTCTAGGCAGTGATGTCTACTTTAGCCTAAGAAGATGACTAGTGCCTCAGGTCTTGGCAAGACAAGTTTTTATGTGTCCATGGAATTCTGTCACAGCTTCCAGGGAGCCCTTTTTTTTTTTTTTTTTTTTTTTTTTGCGGTATGCGGGCCTCTCACTGTTGTGGCCTCTCCCGTTGCGGAGCACAGGCTCCGGATGCGCAGGCCCAGCGGCCATGGCTCACGGGCCCAGCCGCTCCGCGGCATATGGGATCCTCCCAGACCGGGGCACGAACCCGTATCCCCTGCATCGGCAGGCGGACTCTCAACCACTGCGCCACCAGGGAGGCCCCAGGGAGCCCTTTTTAAAGGGCAGTCAACTTCAGAAGTTTTAGGTGCTTCTGGCTTCAGGAACTCTTGCCTGAAATGAGGCTCATTTTCTCCAAAAAACAGATTTCTAATTCTCTCTCTTTCACTGTCTTGTGCTTTGGAGTTGGATGAGGCTTTTGGGAGAAAGTGAATCAGAAAATTCATCACTCATTATATAACAGATATCAAATGAGCTCCCATTATGGTTCAAACATGTTTTGTCAGGCATAATCCATACAAAGTTGAAGCATATGGAAGTCCTACCTTAATAAAAGGAGACATTAAGACATGAGAAAAAATAATGAGAACTTAAGGTAGAAAATATCAAGGGCCTTGATCGTATTTCTGAGTTTGGGAGGAATTCCATATTCTCAGGGGAAGGCTTCATGGAGGAGGTGATATTTGAGCTGGGCCTTGAAGACTATGTAGTCTAAGGGTATTCAGTGATTATTTGAAGGACATGAGGAGAAGAAGTAGTGGCACATAAAAGCCAAGAAAGGTTAAAAATCAGTATGTATAGAAGGGGAACAGTGAGTCCTGTAATACCCCATGTGTAGAGAAACGGGGAGTTACAGTCAGAGAAGACAGACTGGCCTCAGATTGGAGAGGTCTTATACACCACGTTCATCTCCCATTTTGATTATGTTTCTGTTTGTCCTTTTTCTATAAAGTTTTGCTTTATACAGTTGGTGTTATAAGGGGTATGCAAATTTAGAATGATTACATTGGCCAATTGACCTTATATCATAAAATATGTCTCTTTATCTCTAATAATGCTTCTAACCGTAGAGTTTCTATTGAATGATGTTAGTATAGCTACAACAGAGTTCTTTGGTGAGTTTTTGCAGAGTTCATCTTTTAAAACCATTTGAATTTTAACATTTATGTCCTTATATTTAAGATGTATCACATGTAAGCAGCGTATAGGGTTTTCCTAGTCTGACAGAGTGGGTCATTCAATTAAAGAATTTAGTCCATTAGCATTAAATGTAATTACTTATGTATTTGTGCTTTTAAATATTATTATTTATTTTCTATTTGATTCACTTGTTTTATGTTTAATTTTTCTTTCTTGCTTTACTTAGGAATATGCAAATATTTCTAAATTCTGTTTTCCCTCCCTAGTTATACTTCAAGTAGTTGTTCTAGAGATTAAAAGATTGATTGCAGATTTATTAAATGTAACATAATTTTTTTACTACCTCCCCAACAATGCTAGGGCTTTGAACACTTTAAGTTAATTTGTTCTCTATTGCTTTTTTAGTGGTTTACATTTATTATAAACTTACATATATTTTAAGCCCATAAAATTTTAATTTTTGTGTAGTCTATATTCATTTAGTCTTGCCAACATATTTGCCATTTCTATACTCTTCATTTTTGCCTCCATTTCTACGTTTCCAACTGGGATCATTTTCCTTCTGCCTAAAAATTTCTCCTTTTCTGAAGATCTGCTGGGTACAAATTATTTGTTTCTGCTTGTCTGGAGATGCCTTTATGTTACCTTCACTTTGAAGGTTATTTTCTCTGAGTATAGTGTTCTACATTCGTGTTAATTATTTGTCTTCCAGCCTTTCACAGATATTCTTCCATTGTCTTCTGGCTTCTGTAGTTTTTGTTGAGAAGTCAGTCTTATTGTTTCTCATTGGAAGTTAATGTTTTTTTCCTTTGTTTTTACTTGTGTGTGTGTGTGTCTGCATGTGTGTGTGGTTTTCAGTTGTTTGACTATGATATGCTTAGGTGTGATTTCTTTTGTATTTATCCTCCTTGGGTTGTTTTACTATCTTTTTCTTTTTGGAAAATTTTCAGCCATTTTTCTCTTTAAATAAATATTCTTTCTGTCTCACTCTTTAATCTTCTTTGGGACTTCAATTACATATATATTAGAACCTTATCCCTTATCATTCATATATATATCATTTATATATATGAATATAATATGTATAGATCTATCATTTTATCTTACCATCTTTTTGTATTTTCCACATTTTTTACTCTCTTTGCTTCAGCCTATATACTTTCTACTGATCTATTTTCCATTTAACTAATCCTTTCTTCTGTTGCACCTAATTTGCTGCTAAGGCTACCTATTGAGTTCTTAATTTCAGTTATTGTATTTTTCAGTTTTAATATTTCTATTTGAACTTTTTATTGATTTAATTTCTTTGGTGAAATTGTAAATTTTGTCATCCGTTTTTCTAATGTATCAATTATAGTTAAAAACAATATTTGGGTCACGCAGCAGGCAGAATCGTAAGTTGGACACCTAGTGCCACCCCTCCCTCCACCCAAGTACATTGTCCCCTCCCTCCTGAGTGTAGGTGGTACTTGTGAATATGGTGTGATATCACTCCCTAATTGGGTTATGTTATATAATAAACATGATGACATAGTAATTTCTGTGATAAGATTTCTTCATAGCAAATGGAAGAGAGACTCTCCTGCTGCCTTTGAGGAAGTAAGCTACCAGTTTGTGAGATGGTCACATGGCAAGGACCACAGGGTGGCTTCTTAGAGCTGAGCAACCAATAAGAAAATAGGACCCTCAATTCTTTCAACAATCCAAGTGAGCTTGGGTAAGGATCCTAAGGTCCAGATAAGAATACAGCTTCACTGATTTTGCCTTGTGAGGCTCTGAGCAGAGAACCCATCTATATCGTGCGTGGACTTCTGACCTTTAGAAACTATGAGATAATAAATGTTACTTTAACTCTCTGAACGTGGGTGGTTTGTTATACAGCATTAGAAAATGGATACAGGTCACTGATGGATTTATTTCTCTATCTTTTTTATGTTCATCTTGTTTTTTGGTTATGTTTGTTATTTTTATATTGAAGGCCTGGCATTGTATGTGAAAAGTTGTAGAGGCTCTTGATCATGTTTTCTTCCTTTGTGGGAGTAGTCATTCTAGTCTCTAATCAGCATCTAAGGTAACAGAAAATCATCATAATTCAGTCATGAGTGGGGCTCATTCAAGGCTTGGTTGCAATGTTTGTGCAGCTGTATCTGAATTTGTATTTGCCCCTGTTCTTTGGTGTAGCCCTCCAGAGTTTACACATTGAAAGCTGGGGTGTTCACTAGGGCCTTCCTTCAAAGTAGGTACTAAGTTCCAGTATTGGACCCCTCAATATCTTGGTGCTATGGACTGAATGTTTGTGACCCCCCCCCCAAGCAATTCATATGTTGAAGCCTCATCCCCAAATGTGATGTTATTTGGAAGTGAGGCCTTTGGGAGGTGATTAGTTCATGGGAGTAGAGCCCTAACAAATAGAATTAGTGCCCTTCTACAAAGAGACAAAAGAGAGATGATCTCTTTCTTCATGTGAGGGCACAGCAAGAAGGTATCCATCTGCACACCAGGAAGAGGGTCCTTGCCATGAACCAGATTGGCTGGCAATTTGACCTTGGATTTCAGACCTCAGAATTGTGAGGAATAAATTTCTCGTTGTTTAAGCCACTCAGTCTATGATATGTTTAAAATACCCCAAACTGACTAAGATACTTGGTGTTGGTAAAAATTCTGCTCTGTTTTGCAATGGCTTCTTTACTTGTATATTTAGCTTCCTGCCCACTTTAGCAATTTGTGTTTTTCTACCATGCTCTTCATTTCCTTCTGAGTCCTCACTAGCAGAGTCTTTGACATTCATATTTCTGCTAACAGTCTGTTCAAGTCATTGTAGGCTTTTTCTGTGATGCTCCTCAAAATTATTCCTAGCTCTGCCCATTGCCAAATTCCAAAGCCACTTCCATATTTTAATGTATTTATTACAGGAGCACTCCACTTCCAGGTACCAAAATTTGTGTCAGTCAGAGTTCAACCAGAGAAGCAGAACTAGTAGGAAATAAATATTAAGAGATTTATTGCAGTGAATTGGCTGATGTGATTGTAGGTGCTGGCTAGGCAAGTCCAAAGCAGGCCATCAGAGAGGGCAGACTGGAACTTTACATGGACTGAAGCTTCTGTCTATACGTGGAATCTTTTCTTCTCTCAAGGAAGCTGTAGCACCACTTTTCATTCAACCAATTGAATCTAGGAAAATTTCCCTTACTTAAAATCAACTGACAACGAACTTTAGTCACATCTACAGAATACTTTCATAGCAACACCTAGATTGGTGTTTTACTGAATAACTGAGGGCTGTAAGCTAGCCAAGTTATACATCCAAAAGACCATCAAAATTGGACATGAACTTGTCCTGCCTTTGCAAATATTTGTCCTATTTTCTCTTCTTGATCAAATATCTTCAACTCTTTTTTAAGTGTTGCCTCTTCACTGTCTACTGCCCCTGCCCTCCATTAACTTCTTAGAAATTGATTTCTTTCTCTATGTTGTGCCTATGGCATCGCATATGCTATTCCCTTATAGCATTTACTATGTTTTCTTATAATGAGGTCTACTGTTATTTACCCACTTGCTGATCTCTGAGCTCTGGAAGACAGAGATCCGGACATCGTATTTAATGTCTGATACTCAGCAAATGCTCCATAAATATCATTTAAATGTTTATTGATCTGTTCTAAAGTAGAAGGTGTGTTTTTATTTGTTTGCTTTAAAATCTTAATCGAAGGAAGCTGACTTACTTGTGAAGGCTTATTTGAGTGGGGACACTTAATTATGCAAACATATAGTGAGAGAGACACAGCCATTTTGTCGAAATAATGTATAGCAGAAACTTTTATAACTTTATCAAGAGTGCCACTCTCTAGACTGATGGTACGCAAAGTTGATCTTGGCAGAGGAGGAGGTGAATACATTTGCATGAGGATCCCATGGCTTTTTAAAAGAGAAGGGACAACAAGCTTGTCCTTTCTCCCTGAGATTCTAATTAAGAGAGAATCATTAGAGTGAAGCTGGGTGGACCTGCTTAAGTTGCAGGAAAAGGCAATAAAATTCTCCAAATAAAATTCTCCTTAAGGATGGGAAGACCTAGGCTGATGGCCTGGATCTACATCACCTTGGAGGGGAGCTGGTTGCCTCCCACTGTGAGTGATGTTAGAATCTCTTCTGGATTCAGCCACCTCAACCAAGAGCCATGCTCTGGGTAACAGGTGCTGAACATGGTGATAAAACTGAGCACTGGTCTCAGCCTGGAATCCCTTTGGCTAATATTGCCCCTGAAGGAGTGAGATAATTTTCCTTTGAAAAATAGTAGTGCTGTGAGCAAGGAGCTTGACTAGTGAGAGAGTACTGCTGTGATGACCAGTGTTCCATTACAACAACCTAGAACGATAAGGTATTGCCGGAGACAGCATGTTGGAATTTGTTACCCCACTTGCTCTGATGTGATTTTGTTTTAACAGCTTTACTGCAGTATAATTGCTCTACAAAAAAGCGCAAATATTTAATGTATACAATTTGATGAGTTTGGACATATGTATACACCTGTGAAACCATTATCATATCCATCACCTCCAAAGGTTTCCTGTGCCTCTTTTTATTTATGGTAAGAACACTCAACATTAGATCTACCCTCTTAACAAATTTTTAAGTGCATGGTACAGTGTTATTGACTTACAGCCATGGTGCTGTACATCAGATCTCTGGAACTAATGTTGAAAGAACTGCCTTTTTGGACAATGAATGCCTTGAGTTTGGGTGCAGTTTAGTGGAAGAAGAGAGTCCCAAGGAAGATGAATTCTTACTAATCTGGCAGGTAAGGGATCAAGCATGTGTAATTGTAACCAAGGTTGGTAGAACTTACGTCAGGTTTTAGATGGATTCAGTGAATAGAGGAGTGAATGATCATGTATGCTATTCCCCTACTGCAAGATTTAACAGGGAGAACATGGCATCAGAAAGACCAGCATTAGGAATCTGATTTCAACACTTATTACCTGTGTAAATGTGAGCAGTGATTTAACTTCTCTGGACATTAGTTTCCGTTTCTGTCACATGTGGATATTCATACCTATTTCAGAAGATGACTTTTATGAGACAATGCAGGCCTCCTGATACCCACCTAGACCTGTCCCCACTTTTCGCTGCATGTCCTAGGCATATGGAAACCATACGCAGATCACTATTTTTCAAGTCCTGCCCTACATGTAACAGTAGATACAGTAAAAGACTGTTTGCTCCCAATATGCACAGAATCTGTTCTCCATTCAGAACTGAACATGAGAACATCACTATTACACATTTTGTACAAAGTCCTATTTCCCCTCTACAGCTAAGATTGTCCCCCTCTGTCAAATGGAGAAAGTACTTGAAATCAAAATAGGATGAAAATTCAGAAAGAAACAAAACAGAAGGTGAAGAGAAAGTACTCTCAAAAAGAAGTGAAAATACAGGAGGCTCTAGATTGCTCAGGATTGTGGTTTTAGGTCCTAGAAGATCTATTCTTACACCTTGTCTTTTAATTTACTTTAGCAGGGGAAGAGTTGGTGGGAATGCTGCGTAGAAGTGTTTTTGAATGGTACCAAATTTACTATGTAGCTGGCTATTAAATTTATATCCTGTGGTCTTGATGGTTCATTTTGGCTGTCTCTCTAATGTAAGCTCCATGAAGGCAAGGACTGGGGTTTATCTTGTTGATCCCCAATCAATTTATTGTCTCACTCACTCATTCATTCATTTGAAAATAGTTTTGTGCTCCTGCTATTTTATAGGACTGTCCTATATATAAGGAAAAGACATAAAAATGTTCTGCCTTGATAAAACTTTTTTTCTAATATGGGAGGCAGATAAACATTAATATTTTCTGATATTATTTCCTAACAAATAGGGTGTTGTTATAGATGATTTGGCAGATGCTCTCCTTTAGATAGAGTGGTTGGGGAAAGAATCAGCAATTCAAAGAGCCATGAAAAAACATGCAAGACAGAGAGAATATGAAACACAAAATTTTGAGACTGGAGAAAGCTTGTCAAGTTCTAATAATTTATAGAAACCAGTGTAGCAGGAGGATGGGAAGTGTTGACCTAGACTATGGCACGTAGTAGACACTCAGTAGATACTTACCCTATTATTAGTCTGTGTGTCCTTCTGAGGTCTTTAGCCCTGTAAGTGTCGTTCCTTCTCTTTGGCCTCGTCTTGAAACTCTTCAACTCTGGCTTCTTCCTCAAACACCCCATCTACTCAGGTACCAAATCCTGTTGTGTTTCTGTAAACTTTCCAACTCTCACTCTTACCCATGTAGATTCTTTTGCCCCCGTTGCTACTGACTGCCCTGGTGCAAGTCCTCTGAGCTCATACTTGCACTGAAATGATAGCCCCCTGAAGTCTACATTATCATTGCCTCCCGGGTGTCTTGTTCTATATTGTTTCCACTAGCAGCAATCGTGTCGTATAAGGAGATTGGCCATGCTTAAGTCTCCAACAATGATCCCTCATGTGCTAATGCCATGCCACTGACATCTTCACATTGTGACTGGTTGAAGGAAGGACATGTAATCCAGGCAGTCTGATTTTCCTGTGGTCAAACTGATAGGTTCACACGTGGTTATATAACTTAAGTTGGTCCACTCAGTGTGAAACACTGGATTCACTGATTGGGTAAAGAGAAGCTCTCTCTTCTTTTGGATTTGTTATAACTGCATGAGGCCTAAGGTTGCTGTGACTGTTGGGCTATTATGTTGGAAGCCAGTCTAAGGATTAAGCTGAGAGATTAGCAACGGCAGAGCCTGGGAATTTGTAGAGAAGGGGATTTAGAGACCTTAATAACTTTCCTCAACCCCTGTCTCTGGACCTCAGTTCTGTTAGCCAGCCAATTTCCTTTATCACTTTTGAGGTATTTTGAGTTAGGCTCCTTTTTATGTGTGCAACAGTTTAACTCCTGAGTAAGTTACCATCTCAGTTGTGACCTTATATACCACATGCTAATGTCCATGGTATTATAATGAATTATAATAAAAGCAATAGCTAATGTTTATTGAGGATTTACTTTGTTCTCAGCACTGCTCTAGAGGTTTAAATGTATTATCTCACAACAATCTCATGAGTTAGATATTATTATTAAGGCCATTTTAATAGATAAGGAAGTTGAGGTCAAGAAAGTTAAGTAATCTGACCAAGGCTGCCTGGCTAATATGAAACAGCAGCTATATTACTTATATATGGCTGCATGATAATTTACCCCAAAGTTAGCAGCTTAAAACAGAAAATTAATTATTTCAGCATTTCTGTGGGTAAGGAGTCTGGGTACAGCTTAGCTGGTGCCTCTGGTTCAAGATCCCTGATGGGTTGTAGCCAAGCTGTTGATTGGGCTGAAATCGCATCTGAAGGCTTGACTGTGGGGTTGGGGGATTCACCTCTAAACTCATTCACATGGTTGTTAGAGGGCCTCGGTCTCTCTCTATGTGGGCCTCTCTACAGGGTGGCCTCATGACACAGGAGGTGGTTCCCCCAAGGCTGAGAGCTCTAAGAGAGTGAGTGAGAGCAATGTCAGGAATTCATGCATGCATGCAGAAGAGAGAGAGAGAGAGAGACAGACAGACAGACAGACAAAGATGGAAGTCACAGTCTTTTTGTAACCTAATCTCAGAAATGACATCCCATCACCTTTGCTGCATCCTCTTTGCTGGATGTGAGTCACTAAATTCAGTGTACCTCCAGGGGGAGGACAAAGCATGAATTCCAGAAGGCGAGGCTCCTTGAAGGCCATCTTGGAGGCTGCCTACTACAGCCACTGATCAAACTCATATAGTCAGAGTGTACACTAGACTAGCTAATTCTTATATTTTACAGACCTTCTAATGTCCTGACATTATAGGGTCACTCCTCTCCTGGAATTCCTTCATGCATCCATGATACACTCTAAAGACATCCCAGTCTATCTCCCACGAGCCTGCCCAAAACGTGTCTTAACTATTACAAAACCTGACTAGTCTGTCAATAAAACTTCTCTAACATGTCCCGATGTCTGATAAAAGTGTTATAATAATAGCTGAGACCCAGATAATCTTTGATTCTGGAATAGTCCCTGCATTTTCTCACTACCACGTTTTTGCCCTTGCTATCACTTTCTCCCTGAATTCCTTTGAAATTTCTTTCTCCACCATCTGTGAAAGTTCTTTTTATGCTAAAGCTTCTGCCCACATCTCGTTCCTTTTGGATGATGTCTCAGATCTTCCACCACTGTCTCTGCTGGGATTAATCTCCTTTTCCTTACTGTACTGTGGTCCTTCTTGTCCTGTTTTTAGTTCTTTCTTAGTCTTTCTCTTGTTTGGATTATGTACATAACCATTGTCTGCTCCTGATAAATTCCTAGGATGCAGGGACTGTGTCTATCAGGAGCGAGGTGGGGAGATTTGTTCCTTTAAGAAGGTACTTGCTTCATGGAGCTGTTGTGAGGATTAAGTGAGCCTAGCTCACTGTTCTCAATACTCTATAATGACTTCTATGGGAAAAGAATCTAAAAAAGAGTGGATTTATGTATATATAAAATTGATGCACTTTGCTGTACAGCAGAAACTAACACAACATTTTAAATCAACTATACTCCAATAAAAATTTTTTAAAAGTGCTCTTTTCATTAATAGCAAAACAAAACCAAAGTCTCATGCTAATCTCTTTACTTGTTCTGCTCAGGTCTTTAACCTGAAATTTCTCCAGGGACTCTGCTGCTTACAATTCCCTTCTTCAAACTTTAGTGCCTTTTAAGATTAACCTGGATGCCTCTGAGATTCTTTGGGCAGGTTTTGTCTCATTTTGGGGCAGGTTTTGTTCATTTTCTCCTGGAGCCAAGTCTCCTACACTAGAAGTGTATCAGTCAGGGTAGGCAAAGTTATGCTGTAGTAGCAAAAACCCTCCAAGTTGCAATAGCTGAAGACAATAAAAATATGTAGTTTTTACTCACACTGTATGTCTATTAGGAATCAGCTCCATGTTGTTCTCATTCCAGGACCCAGGCTAACAAGATAGACACCCCCTAGAATATTGGAAGGAAACATACATAGAGTGAAAGACCTATATCAGGTCTTGTACCTGTATTAGACTTGTACAAGACCTGATATAGACTGGAAAAGACAAATGTTCTGCTCACATGTCTTGGCAAAAACTAAACATGTGGCCTGCTCTGGGTTAAACTGCATCCTCCCAAAAGATATGCTGAAATCCTAACCCCTGAAACTTACGAATGTGATCTTATTTGGAAATAGGTTCTTTGTGGATCAAGCTAAGATGATGTTATACTCAATTAGGGTGTTCCTTAACCCAATATGAGTGGTGTCCTTATAACAAGAGGAGAAAACACAGGCAGAGACACATGAGGGAAGAATGCCATATGATTATGAAGGCGCAGATTGCAGTGCTGCAGCTGCAAGCCAAGGAATGCCTATGATTCCTTGCATTTCAATACTGATCAAAGGCATTCCAATGCCATTCAAACTACCAGAAGCTAGGAAGAGGCAAGAAAGGATTCTCCCCTAAAGGTTTCAGAGGGAGCACAGCCCTGCTGACACCTTGAACTTGTAGCTTCCAGAACTGTGAGATAGTAAATTTCTGCTGTTTTAAACCACTCAGTGTGTGGTACTTTGTTACAGCAAACTAGGAAGTGATCCTAGCCAGACACATAGAGGTCAGGATGTTCAGTCTTCAGTGTGCCTGAAAAAGGAGTGGACTTCCATGGTGGGGCAGTGGTTGGGAGTCTGCCTGCCAATGCAGGGGACACAGGCTTGACCCCTAGTCCGGGAGGATCTCACATGCTGTGGAGCAACTAAGCCCGTGTGCCACAACTACTGAGCCTGTGTGCCGCAGCTACTGAAGCCTGTGCACCTAGAGCCCATGCTCCGCAACAAAAAGCCCAAGCACCGCAACAAAGAGTAACCCCTGCTCGCTGCAACTAGAGAAAGCCCATGCACGGCAATGAAGACCCAACACAGCCAAAAAAATTAATTGAAAAAAAAAAAGAGGAGGACTACACATCAGTACTAATGGCTACAAAAAGAAGTATCATACTGAATATTCTGTGGATTTCATCACAACATGTAGCAAAATCTTGTCAAAATATCTACCTGAGATGGATGCTAACTTGATTTATTGTGGTGATCATTTTATAATATATACAAATATCAAATTATTATGTTGTACACCTGTAACTAGTGTTATATGTCAATTTTATATGTGAGTGAAAAAATCTCTGCTTCTACGTATGTATGTATGTATCTGTCTACCTAAGATATCTCTCTTCTCTTTTCTAATGTTTCCCTAGCAACTACTCTTTCCTTATCTTTACAGCCTGCAAACAAATTGCTTTTATTTTTCTTGCAATTCACCTCACCTCGTTCAGCTAAATAACAGCGCTGTGATGAGCCAAACATTAGCCCCGTTTTCGTCTAACTGCAAAAATCCTCCTACTGGAGGATCTCACACTAACGCGAATATGGGGCACTGGCCAGGGGCTGCTTTGGTGCTTCCAAAGCATCACTGGACTGGGTTTTAATACCCAAATATGTACACAGTACATTTCTTCCTTCTGATAACTTTAGGTCTTCGATTGCATCACTTACACATACGAGTTAAGGCTGCAGCACAGCAGAGACTTTTCCAGCTATGCATTCCCACAGCCTTGAATATTATTGGTAAGTGGTACCAGTTTGACTAAATTACTGGATAATTTCTATTTCATATTTTTGATGTAGTGCCTTGCCTAAAGTTGTAAACATCAGCTCATGAATTTTTGCTGTAGGCAAACATTTACTAGTAGATGTGCATAAAATCATGTTGTAAGGTAAAATGTACTTTATTAACAGTAAGTACAGAGTCCTTTGTGGCTTCTCCTTGGTATGTTAAAATTATAAGAAAGATCTTGCTATTCTGATTTCCTGCAACAAGGCAAGCTAGGGACTTGAGCAAATATCAAGGAGCTGTGATTTGAAGTCATATTGAAGTCTCATATTGGCTGAAGGAGGATCTGAGGTCAGGTGGCAAGGGTACTAGGTAGAATATTCTACCTATCTCACCTCTAGTTCCTTCAACACACATAATGTTATTAGCACATCTTTACTTGAAGGGCTATCCCAGTAGCACAGAATGCTTCAATTCTCCAGATAACACATGATACATAAATATTTCATATGTACTAAGCAATCACAAGTCATTGCTTCTTCCCAGCAAGTCAAGTTGCATAAATTAGTTAATGTTTGGCTTGGATTAATATTTATTAGATTACCATTTACATTAAATTATATTAAAATATTAATTTAAGCATACATTGAGCAAATTCAATTCCCAACTGTGGGATATTTGCAATGTGTTTGTTGAGTAATTAGACATTTATAAATCCCTACAAGCTGTCCCTATATATATGGCCAGATATGCCAAAGGTACGCTTTGAGGAAAACAAGTTATACTTTCTGAAGGTGATTTTGATGCATATCAGAAGTAAAAAAAAGGTATAATTTCAAACATGGTTTTCTTTGAAAACATTAACAATGTAACCCAAACACTGGGCTATACATAAATGGCAGACATGTAGAATTCATACACACACACACACACACACACACACACATATATGAATGTAGAGTATATATATGAATTCATATACATACATAGAACTCATGTGTATATAGAATTCATATATGTATATATGAGTGTAGGATATATATGAATCCATATACATACATAGAATTCATATACGTATATATGAGTGTAGGATACATGTATGAATCCATATACATATGTAGAACTCCTATGCATATATAGAAGTCATACACATATATATTAGTGTAGAATATATGTATGAATCCATATACATATGTAGAACTCCTATGCGTATATAGAAGTCATACACATATATATGAGTGTAGGATATATGTATGAATCCATATACATATGTAGAACTCCTATGCGTATATAGAAGTCATACACATATATATGAGTGTAGGATATATGTATGAATCCATATACATATGTAGAACTCCTATGCGTATATAGAAGTCATACGCATATATATGAGTGTAGGATATATGTATGAATTCTACATGTCTGCCATTTGTGTAGTGAGCACTTCAACATGCTAGACTTTGCTCTAGGTAGTTCACATTATTTTCATATTCAATACTTACAACAACCCCTCGAGGTAGGATTGAAAGTTTTGCTTTATAGATGAGGACACTGAAGTTTAGAAAAGTTAAGTAATTTGGTAAAAGATAATTAATAGTAAATAGTAGAGAAGCTTGACTTTGAATGGAAGTTTCTCTAACATCACAGCTCCTACCTTTAAGCAATAAATAATAAATAATAAAGCCTCCAGTGTAAAGTGTGCTTTGCATTTATTCTCTAGAATTTGTAAAACTCTCTCAGGAAGGAACCTTAGCAATCTTGCCTAATGTCGCCATTTTACAAAGGAAAACCTGAAGCCTAGCACGTTAGGAATATTTCACCTGAAATAACTGAGAAGCCCATACCATAAATGCAATTCTCAAACTATCCAGGAGAGGGGCTGTATGTTTTTCATATTATATCACCCCCAAATAACACAACACTTAGTGAATGAATTCATGGAGTTACTCCTTACTTTTAATTCTTTGATGATTTCCCCATGATATTCAGGACAAAATCCTAACTTTTTATGCTATCAACATAGACTTCCACGATCCATCCTGCCTGGCTCTCCATCTGATCTTCCATATTTGAGGAACAGGTGGTTTATGCTCTAGCAGAGGTGAGCTGACTGATGGTACTTCCCAGAGGATGCAGTGTTGCCCCAGTCTCTGACTTTGTACAAGCTATTTCTGGCTGTCTGGAGGCTCCTTTCCTCCACCTGTTGGGCTGTTTGAGTCTTCAGCTCCTAGAAATGTCCCTAGACAGAGGTGTCCTTCCTTCTTCATGTTTCTGTGGTGACCTTTGCTATATCAATCTCGGTGTTTCCACACTGTAGTGCAAGTCAAACCATTTGACAGAGAGCACGTGGAGGGCAGGGCCCAGGACTTAGCCAGAGGCATAATAAATATAAATCCTACTTACTGAGTGTGTACAAATTGTCAAATCCTCTACATAAATGATCTCATTTTACTCTCTCAAAATCATGAGAAGAATGTGTCTACGTTTGGACATTGTGTGCATATAAACACCATTTTTATATCCCCCGAGTCCATTGATTCAAAGATAAATGTAGTTTTCATTAATTCATATTAAATGTCATACTAATATATTCACATTCTCTCCATTGAAAAACACTCTTAGAGGTGTTAAGTAGGAGGGTACTTTAAAAGTGAAACTCTTTCCCTATAATATGTTTATTGAGCACCTAGTAAGTGCTCAGCACTATGTTAACCCTGATATTTTGAAAAGGCTGTGTTGAGGAGTGTTGAACAAAGAATACACTATGGGGGAAAGCTTATTTGTAGTGTGAGGAAACAAAGTTGCAAGGTAAGGCTGAAAAGCAAAGCTGGAAACGAAAAGGAAAGAAAAGGAGTAGCTTTCTTTGGAGCCCCTACTAGGCACTTGCCATTTTACACACGTTAGAACATTCCATTCTTATAACAATGCAGTGAAGTTGGCTGTTACGAGTTGAATCATGTCTCCTAAAAAGCAGTGTTGAAGTCTTAACCCCTAATACCTCAGAATGTGGCCTAATTTGGCATAGGGTCTTTACAGAGGTGATCAAGTTAAAATGATGTCATTAGGGTGAGCTCAAATCCTATATGATCAATGTTCTTTTAAAAAGAGAAAATTTGGAGATGATCATGCAGGAGAGAAGACAATGTGAAGACACAGAAAGAAGATGGCTGTCCACAAGCCAAGGGACGCCTGAGGCTACCAGAAGCTAAAAAAGAGGCGACGAAGAGAGTCTTTCTCACAGCCCTCGGAAGGAACCAGCCCTACTGATATCTTCATCTTGGATTTCTAGCCTACAGAACTATGAGACAACACATTTTTGTTTTTAAGCTACCCAGTTTATGGTACTTTGTATGGCAGCCCTAGGAAACTAATACATTGGCTTTTTTTTTTTTTTTTGGTGGTACGCGGGCCTCTCACTGTTGTGGCCTCTCCCGTTGCGGAGCACAGGCTCCGGACGCGCAGGCTCAGCGGCCATGGCTCACGGGCCCTGCTGCTCCACGGCATGTGGGATCTTCCCGGACCGGGGCACAAACCCATGTCCCCTGCATCGGCAGGCGGACTCTCAACCACTGAGCCACCAGGGAAGCCCCTGATCTCTGTTTTTTACATGACTAAACTGAGACTCGGACATAGTAGTGTGATCCGTATGGAACAAAGCCTGAGCTGGAACAGAGACTTTTAGAGCCCCCAGATATTGGCTCTTAGCTACAAAGGACACTGAGAAAGTAGGATAGGCAAAAGGAATAGAAGGTTTGAGTACATGAAGAGGAAGGGGCAATCCCGGGAGGACCTGGTACCCAGGGAGCTTGTAGAGCTTTAATCATTTGTTTCTCCCAACATGGCTGATTAAACCCAATCTGATCATGAGTACTGCCTTTCACTTAGAGAATTTTCCCTTTCCTGGGTCACACATTGACCCTTTTCTGTGTTTTGGGGATTCTCTGTGTCAAAGGGAATTTGAGCTGCTTATTCAAATGTGTCTGATTTGCACAGGGCATCAGCCTGAAGGATGACAGGACAAACCTGAGGGGACCACCTCCAATTAATCACAGTGACCAGTAAGTCAGGTTTAACCTTCCCAGAGTCTCACAGAGCATGTCACGATCACACCTATTGATTCCTGGTCAGCAGATGCTGCAGCTCAAAAAGCTCCAGGTAAGAGGAAGGAACAGAGCCTTTGTTTTCATTGCCACCAAAGCGCCCAGGCCCTTTAAG
Source organism: Mesoplodon mirus (assembly GCF_964341445.2). Classification (NCBI taxonomy): domain Eukaryota; kingdom Metazoa; phylum Chordata; class Mammalia; order Artiodactyla; family Ziphiidae; genus Mesoplodon; species Mesoplodon mirus. The sequence continues at coordinate 10,825,294 of NC_138992.1, forward strand.
AAAGCTGTTTATTCTAGACATTTAGTTGAGGGGTCAGGTCCTATTACTTTCCAACTGAATGGAGTCTAAGACTGTGGTTTCAGCATGATCTTTGGGCCACTTACACAGTCTCTTGGATTGTCTCCAAGACTTTAGTAATGTACCCTAATACATTAATATTAGGGTACCACCTCATTGCTTCTGCCACCCGATGGCTGCCACCTGATTGCTTCTTCTGTCCTGCTTACCCTGTGTCTCTAGCAGGCAGGGTATAGCCATATACATAGTAGAATCTCAGTCAATATTTATTGAATAAATGGAGAATGCCAGGGCTTGGAATCATATAGGCTGAGTTTAAATTTGAACTCCTGGTATTCTGTTTCAGGCACTGTGCTAAGTATTGGGGAAACTGAGGTAGGCAGATCTGATTCCTGTCTTCAAAAGTTCACAGTGGGTGTGGGGATGCAAGTGGGGAGGCAGGAAGACCAGTATAAAAACAGATCTCTAGTGGTCCATAGGTAAACCCAGGAGAACATTTTAGCAAATCACCTTCTCTGGGAAGGAACTTGAGTCAGAGATACCAATGGGAACCTCAACTGTACCTGACTGAGCTGTACTCAGAAAAGGAATTCCTGTTCTAGGCCATTTGGTTAGAAATAGACATTATCACATCACCAAGGAGAGAAGGTATTTTTATGGGTCAGCCCATTCACTGCTGAGAAGGCCCAATGAGAAATTTGGTGTCCTTGGGCTCCCTGGCAACCACTGGTATGTTTTGCTCTAAGTCCTTATCATGAGCACTGCTTTTTATAATTCTACTCAATATCTGTAGGGTACTGCATGGGTACCTGAATGATCAGTTGGCTGGTTTATTCTTCCCACAAGCATTTATTGGTTAGTTATTCTAAGTCAGGCACTGTGCTGAGTCCTAGAGGAAGAGGTAAAAAAAACACACTCCCTACCCTCAAGACTCATTACACCGAGTCCATAGACAAGTAGTAGATGTATAACTACCTAGATAATAGTCTCTCATACGGACATAGAGAGGAATGGTTTATGAAGAAAGATGGAATCACAGCTTAATTGATCCCTAATGAATCTAACAAATGGCTATAAACAACAGCTGATGTAAACCTATGCTGTCCTTAAAAATGAGGAGTGGGGCTTCCCTGGTGGCGCAGTGGTTGAGAGTCCGCCTGCCGATGCAGGGGACACGGGTTCGTGCCCCGATCCCGGAAGATCCCACATGCCGCGGAGCGGCTGGGCCCGCGAGCCATGGCCGCGGAGCCTGTGTGTCCGGAGGCTGTGCTCCGCAACGGGAGAGGCCACAGCAGTGAGAGGCCCGCGTACAGCAAAAAAAAAAAAAAAAAAAAAAAAAAAAAAAATGAGGAGTGATTTATAAATAATGTGGAAAATGTTCAGCTGTAAAATAGGGAAAAAACGGGCACACAGTTATATATAGAATATTTTAACCAGGCAAAACAAGTTAAGAATCAAAACAAAATAAGAATATGTAAACAAAAATTTGGAAGGATTTACACAGATATGGAAACTAAATCATTTCTTGGTGTGAGACTCTGTGTTTGCTTTTGCTTTTTTTTTTTTTTTTTTTGCAGTACGCAGGCCTCTCACTGTTGTGGCCTCTCCCGTTGCGGAGCACAGGCTCTGGATGCGCAGGCCCAGCGGCCATGGCTTACGGGTCCAGCCGCTCCACGGCATGTGGTATCTTCCCGGACCGGGGCACAAACCCATGTCCCCTGCATCGGCAGGCGGACTCTCAACCACTGCGCCACCAGGGGAGCCTGCTTTTGCTTTTTTTCTTCTTTTGGGTATTTTCAAAATTGTACATAATTAGCATTCATAATTTAAAAAATGGGATGAAAACACCAATCAGCTCTTTTCTAAAAATGTCCTGGTTACTGTAAATTAATGAAGCATTCTGAGTGTGAGGTGTGAGGGAGGTTGTTTTTGAAATGAATGGAATGAATGATGTGAACCCACTGATCCATGATGATCCTCATTAGACAGAAACTTCATTAGACACAGCTGAGGCCAAAGCCAGCCTGCAGAACCTGCCGGGATTGTCTCCCAGGAGCAATGGCCACACTTGCAACGTAAGGTGAAACAAGTCGGTCAAGGAGGAAAAAGAAGTGATAAAATCTGCTGTATCAATTGAATCATAACCTGTTTTGCTCTTTCTTGATTTGTCTTTTTCTCTCTTCCCTCTTCCTCTCTCCTTTCTTGTCCCTTTCCCCAGTTTAAATAGAGGGCATAAAATATTTAAGGATTTAACAGGATGCTAGGTACCAGGATTTGTTCCCATTTAACTTGAAACTGAACATTGTCTAACCAACATTTTCTTTTTTTTTTTTTTTTGCGGTACGTGGGCCTCTCACTGTTGTGGCCTCTCCCATTGTGGAGCACAGGCTCCGGACGCGCAGGCTCAGCAGCCATGGCTCACGGGCCCAGCCGCTCCGCGGCATGTGGGATCCTCCCAGACCGGGGCACGAACCCGTGTCCCCTGCATCGGCAGGCGGACTCTCAACCACTGCGCCACCAGGGAAGCCCATAACCCACATTTTCTATTGTTCAATTAGCGTCATAAGGGGCATGAACAGTATCTCAGAATCTGTGGACAATGTGGGTAAATCATACTTTCCATGTTCTGCTCCCCTGCAATTCTTGCTGTGTGGCATCCACATTACTTATGGCTCTAAGAAGTATATGAAAATACATTTTTCTGATTGGTGCAGTCTTACTCACCTGTCTACTTTCTCCTGGATTTCAGACTATGTGGGTGGGATGGTGACAAGGTCAAGATACCCTTGGGGAAGAAGAGATTTCCTGGGTCAAGGGGAGAGCTGCAGAGAGGCAGGCTGGGCTTGGAGCTCAGATCTTCTGACTTTTGGCTGAATAGGCCCATGACATATTGTCTACTAGACTCTTAGCTTCTTAAGGTCAAGGACGATATCATTCATTCATTCGTTCCTATATGCTTCCTTAGCATTTAGCATGATTCCTGACCTACAACACGCACTGAATGAATGAATGACTCATAAATAAATACGCCCTTGGCTTTTTATAAGTGCTCAGTACCAAGTAAATGCCAACATTTTCACAAGGCTTTATTGACCAGAATTCTATATTGCCTAAAATATATGAGAATTGAATAAGTGACTTACTATGTAATATTTATATAGGATCAGTGCTAATTCTGATATAGTGATAGTGATTTATCTTTTCATTTATATGTGTGTGTGTTCTAACATGGATTGAGTGCCAGTTCTATGTCAGTCTTTATGTTGGGGGTCAGGGAGATAACTATTCCCATTTTTAATCATTTCCTATCATGTTCAGGGAGGTTCACAAACTCTTGGATTCTCTTCATCCCTCACTCACTTTTCCTCAGGAAAGGAGTTGCTTAATATGACTGGTTACTTTAGAATGCTTCAGGAAGACCGAACTGTACTCAGATCATTGTGGCAAATAACCATGCTATATGGAACCTTTGGAAAGCCCCCAAAGAAGAATCACAGGGAAGATCCACCAAGGGCTTTGGAGTAAAGCCATGCTCACATTACTAATAACTATTGTCCTTTTGAGAAAAACCCCTTGAGTTGCTACTGAGTCCTGGTAGAGACTAAACACTTGACCAATGCACCAAAGAGGAGCTGCCCATCACAGCTTTGGTTTTCTGATCCACTAAGACATAAGGTTGGATGTGTGCAGTAGCAATCCATCATTAAGAGGAAATGGGAGCTATGAAGAGGTCAGGAAGGCACAATAAATGGTATGAGAAAGTAGATTAGACTCTTCTTACACCTATTCTGATGTACTGTTGCCCCATACCCCAGACCTTTGGCCCTAGAAGAGTTCCCTATAATCATTTAAATGTGATTTCAGAGATTTCCAGCTTTTGGTATTGATGAAGTAGTTTGGTTGGACTAAACCTCCCTTAGCTAACAATGATACACTATGGAGTACGTATAAAACAGCTATTTGATGGCACTGGAGATCAAACTAAAAGGGGCAAAAATGCAGAGAAGGAGGAAAGAGTTCAGGGCTGGCAGAAGAACCAGAAATGTAGGAGAGATATTCTGGAAGGGGAGGAGTCCCAGAGGGTGTAAGTCTCCAAATCTGCACGTAAAAATTTCCCAAATCCTTGGCAGATTGCTGAACCATACGTGTATTAAGGGGAATAGAACCCAGTGAACCTGATGAAAAATCTACAGCTGAATGTTGAAAGCCCTGAGCAGGGATTTCAGCTTCTGTAAATTGCAAAGGAAGTCAGTTTGGAATTTGAATCCAGCCTAGTTAACTGCTTGCTGGAATAAAAATCACAGAATGCAGAGACATTCTATGAAATGCAACATTCAGTGAAACAAGAAAATATGACTCACAGTCTAAGAAAACATTCAGTAGTGTTAAGGTGAGGTTTAGGGTTTGGGCTTCAGTTTGTGTTTGGGTTAGGAGCGTTGGGGTAGGGTTAGGATTAGTGTCAGAGTGAATATGAGGCTTAGGGTGAGGGTGATGGTGAGTGTGAGGTTTAGAGCTATAAATTTCCCTCTTAGCACTGCTTTAGCTGTGAACCACAAATTTTGATACATAGTGGGGTTTTTTTTGGCACTATCTACTTTTTAGTTAAAAAAATTTTTTAACATCTTTATTGGAGTATAATTGCTTTACAATCGTGTTAGTTTCTGCTTTATAACAAAGTGGATCAGCTATACATATACATATATCCCCATATCTCCTCCCTCTTGCGTCTCCCTCCCACCCTCCCTATCCCACCCCTCTAGGTGGTCACAAAGCACCGAGCTGATCTCCCTGTGCTATGCGGCTGCTTCCCACTAGCTATCTATTTTACATTTGGTAGTGTGTATATGTCCATGCCACTCTCTCACTTCGTCCCAGCTTACCTTTCCCCCTCCCTGTGTGATATGTAGTATTTTAATTTTCATTTAGGTCAGTGAATTTTTAAGTTTCCCTTGAGATTTCCTCTTTGATGCATAGATTATTTGTAAGTGTATTTTTAGGTTATTGTACTGGTAAAATGACAACACCAGTAGACTGTGATTATCTATCATCTGTGATTTATCACAGACTACTGGTGTTGTCATTTTACCAGTTAGAGTGAAGCGTAGAAACATTGCCTATCTTTTTGTCCCTTGGATATTTTCTTGTTACCTTTCTGTTATTAGTTTCTGTTGGATTCCACTATGGTTGGAGGATACATTCTGTATGATCTCAATTTTTAAAAATTTGTTGCGGTTTTATTGCGTAGGGTGTGATCTATTTTGGCAAATGTTCTGTAGGTACTGGAAAAGACTGTGTAATCTGCTCTTGCTAGGTGAAGTGTTCTATAAATGTCAATTAGATTCTGTTAGTTAATCGTGTTTTTGATTTCTTCTATAGCCCTGATGATTTTCTGTCTAGTTCTATCAATTATTGAAAGAGGAGTGTTGAAGTATCCAGTATATTTTTTGATTTGCCTATTTCTTATTTCAGTTATAAAGGTTTTTATTTTTCATATTTTGAAGTTCTGTTGTTTAGTCCATATACTTTAGGATTGCTATATCTTCTTAGTGGATTGGACTTTTTCTCTTTATGTAATGTTTCTCTCTGTTGATAATTTTTTTTGTTCTAAAGTCTACTTTATTGTATATTAATACAGCCACTCCTACTTTCTTTTGATTAAGGTTTGTACAAAATGTATTCTTCTATCCTTTTACTATTTATATTTGAAGTGAGTTTCTTGTGGCTTGCCTATTAGATATGTCACGTTTTTAATCCATTCTGCTAATCTTTGTCTTTTAATTGGTATATTTATGTCATTTAAATTTAATGTAGTTATTGATATGTTAGGGCCTACATCTGCCACTTTTTAATTTTTTTCTCAGTTCTTAATTTTTATGTTTTCTTACCTCCTGTGGATTATTTGAATATTTTTTAGAATTCCATTTTGATTTATAGTGTTTTTGAGTGTATGTCTTTGTGTAGAATTTTTTAGTGATTGCTCTAGGTATTTTATAATATATATGTATAATATATAATATATATAATATACAAATATATGTATATGTACATATATAACCACTAAAAATAGAAATATATAATATATTTTATCACTATCTACTTTAGTTGGAGAGCTTGGACTTCTAGACTTAGAGGTTTAGACTTCTTGGGAGGGGAAATAATATTTTCCAGTTTTATTATTCCTTTATTTCTGTGATATCAATAAGTCAGGTTTCGTAGGCCTACCTGACAGATAAGAATTCCTGGGTTCAGTGAGTTCAGATAACTTGTCTGAAATCACCCAATTTGTTAACAGCACTAAGAAAGCAGGTAATAAAATTTTTGAGTGGATAAATGAGTCAGCACCAAATTTCTGATTTGTTGACTAACAGAGCTCTGACAGATTTCATGGTTCTGGCCCGAGAAACTGGAGACACTTCTTTTCTGCCAAAATTGCAGAACTTCTCCCACTTTTCATGAACAGCCCTTGGGAGACCTTGACAAGCCCAGTGGTCTAATGGAAAATTATTTATCAGTGCTCCCTCCCCTTCTGTAGATGCTTACACTTATTTTATAAGGTCTTTGACATTTAGAAACATGAAAAACATTCTCTAATTTAGTGCTAATGTGACACCAGTGCATTTCAGAGGTAACCAAATATAGACAATTGCGGAGGGTCAGCTCAGTGTCAAGTGCATCACCATCTCCAGACCTAATCCCAGGGGATACAGTTTCTCTACACTAAATGAAGGGCTGAGATATTAGGGTCCAGAAAGACCATATATTGTAAACTCCATTAGATGAGACCCTTCATTTCACTATGACCCACACTTTGGGGAAATACTTAAAGTCAGCAGTTCTCATCCAGTCTTCCTGTTTGTGGCATACTCTGCCTCTGGGGAGAGCCCCAGTGGTAACAAGCATGGAACCCAGGATAAAGGAAGCATGAGGCAGTGTTTGACTTTCTCATCTCCAGTGATCCTTACCTCAGTTCCCCCTTGTCTACCTTCTCCCTTGGTCATTGTCTTGGCCAAAGTCTCCTCCTCTAAATCTAAAACTCAAATCCCACTCTCCATCCTCTCTGTCCTCTACTTTCAGTTCTTTTACTTCACCCCTTGTCTTCTGTCTTTTAGACCTCCAGACCCCGGCTCTTCTGTCTTCTTCCACTTATCACCCTACTTCTTGCTTCGTATTCCTTGTTATCTAGCTTGGCTAAATTATGTCATTGTGACCCAGCATTTCACTCATGTTTTCATGAATAGCCTTTAATTGTTCCCTTGTCTATATTGTAAGACCCAACCTTAACTTCTCAGTTTCTCATTTTGATAGCTAGGTAGCTGAATTCTGATAGAGAAATCAAGCTCCCGTGGATATTTGATCTCATTACAAATTCAGAGTCTCAGTCGGCTTTTGGTGCTTTCAGCCAATTCTTCCACATTTCTGCATGGTTCATACCATCTTCCACTCCTGCAGCAGATGTTTTGAACTTTCACTTCTTTGCTCAAACCTCCAATTTACCACTACTCTTCTCACTCTCAATAGATGACTTCCCAGTCAAATTCAGTGAGAAAAAAATCAAGGCCAAAAGTGAGATTTTCATCAGTTTCCTTCTTTGACATTTGTACACTTATCTTTTTTTTTCTTTTCTTTTATATTTATTTTTTAACTTTTTATTTTATATTGGAGTATAGCCGATTAACAATGTTGTGATAGTTTCAGGTGCACAGCAAAGCGACTCAGCTATACATATACATATATCCATTCTCCCTCAGACTCCCCTCCCATCCAGGCTGCCACATAACATTGAGCAGAATTCCCTGTGCTATACAGTAGGTCCTTGTTGGTTACCCTTTTAAAATATAGCAGTGTGTACATGTCAATCCCAAACTCCCTAACCAACCCTTCCCTCCACCCTTCCTCCACGGTAACCATAAGTTCATTCTCTAAGTCTGTGAGTCCGTTTCTGTTTTGTAAATATGTTCATTTGTACACTCATCTTTGTATACATCCACTTTGTATACATTTCCTATCTCGATGGATGTGATGAAATTACCTCTGACTTAGGTATTTGCATTAAAATGTATTTTAGATCTCATACCATTCTGCTCCTGTATGAACATTATACTACCCTAAATATACCTTTTAAAAACTTGTATCTTATGGTTTTCTCTCTTTACCTTCAGAACAGAAATATGCACATATTAAAAAACAAACAAGCAAACTAACAAATAAAAACCTTAACTTTTGGCTGTGACTTATATTCATGTTTTCCCCTTTTAGCCAGTTTTCTTGAAATATCGGCCTACTTTTAAGGTCTTCATTTTTTTAAAACTTCCCTTCTGTGGGCTTAACTATAATTTGACTTCTATTCCTGATATATCACTGAAACCTTCTTTCTAAGGACACCAATGGGCTGAGTATTGCCCCCCGAAACAATAGATTCATTTCTGTTTTTTGTTTTACTTTCTAAGAAATTTCTGTAGCATGTGGAAATATCGAGAACTATTTCATTTCTTAATTAAATTAAATTAATTTATTTACAAATAAGTAATAAAAGCACATGGTTAAGAATCCAGTTCTGTGAGCAATTTATGTACACACAAGCAAAAATGCATACTTACACGCATACACACATATGCACATATATGCACTCACACATATTCCACTGACTTTTTTTTTAAAGATATAAACATTTGCTAACTCAACACTATCCATTTGCAGAAAGAGAATATACATTAGTCATTTTGATAGATATTCAAACAAATTCTTCAGGGAGCTTATGCAGTTTATAATGCAAACAACCCATGATTTAGGAGTGCCTAATGCAGTGTTATAAAAAATTTTAATTTTGCCTATATGATAGGTAACATTTGCATCTCAGTGTACTTTTAATTTGCATTTATTTTATATGGGGGGTGGGGCATTTTTTAATATGTTTAAGTGTCATTTATACTTTTTCCTGTTAAATATTCATATTTTTTGGTATGTGTCTCTTAAATTAATATTTTTCTCACTGATTTGTAGGAGATCTTCAGGGAAATTAGATATATGTCTCTTATATGATTTCCCAAACAGTATTTTTTCTCATAGTTGCAATTTCCTCCTTGAATCTCTCCTGTTGTCTTCATAGGCCCATTCCTTTTAGTTTTCTCTTCCCTCATTGGCCCTTTCTCTCCAGGATCCTCTGTGGGCTCCCTCAGCTTTGCATATTGGTATTTCCCAGGGCTTTGTTCATAGTCCTTTTTTCTCCTCTCTATCTTGTAGAATGATCATAATAGTCATACCCTATTTTGTGGTTCAGTGCTCACTCATATGCTGATGTCAGTAAGATCAAGTGCTCTGGATAGACCTCCTTGTTAAGCTTCAGAATCACCAAGTTCCTACAGGTTAGCTGGTTATCTTCATGAGATATCCTTCAAGTATCTCAAACCCAACTGGTCCATAAGAGAACTCATCATCCCCAGCCTCTTCCTTCCTTCCTCCAATGCTCTCATCCCTAGCCATATACCCTTGCACATCAAATTGATGACCCCAGCCAGAAATCTGCAAGTCTTTTCAGATGACTTCTTACCCTTTATTTCTCCAATTCTACAGTCTTCAGGTCTTCCTGATTTAGATGTAAAACCTGTCATGTTAATTCCTTCTCTGTATTTCCAAAACCCTTTCTTTAGTTCAAGTTCTTATCATTTTTTACTCAGATTATTGAAAACATGGCTGCTTCTCTCTCTTCTTGCCCCTTTGATTCCTCTTCTACGTTGCCAATGTGAGCATCCCCCAAATCTGCTTCATTACTCTCCTGCTTAAAAATTTATCATGGCTTTCTACAGATTTTAAGGTGAACAAACCTCACTTTAGCTCACAACAGTCTTATGGTAGGTGGAGTAATGTCCTCCAAAAACATCTATGCCCTAATCCCTGGGACCTGTGAATGTTACCTTATATGGCAAAATGGACTTTGCATATATGATAGTTAAGGATCTTGAGACAGGGAGATGATTTTGGATTATCCACGTGGGCCTTAAATGTAATCATAAGTGTCGCTAAACGAGGGAGGTGGAGGGATATTTGAATACAGAAGCGAAGAAGGTGATGTGATGACAGAGATTGGAGTGATGTGACCAAGAAATTCTGGCAGCTTTAGAAGCTGAAAGAGACAAGAAATAGATTTTCCCCTAGAGCCTCCAGAAGGAACCAGCTCTGCCCACATCATGATTTTAGCCTTTAGTGAGACTCATTTTGGCAATCTGACATCTAGAACTGTAAGAGAATAAATGTGTGTCATCTTAAACCACTAAGTTTGTGGCAATTTGTTATAGAGGCAATAAAAAACTAAGACAGTCCTTTTCATTCTTAGTTCTTGCCCCCTTTCCTCCATAAATCCATCAGTCCAGCCACACTGAATTTCTTTCTATTCCTGAGAACATATGTGCTTTTAAGCCTTTATTCCTTTATATGTAAAGTTACTTCCACCAAAGGTTTTCCTTACTTTTATCCAAATAAACTTAACTTCATCTTCAAAATTCATCTCAAGGGTCACCTTTGTTAGGAAGCCTTTTCTTACCCACAATCTGATTTTAATTCCCCTGATCCATGTTCCCAGGGAGACACCTAACTGCACTGTACTGTAATTACTGACTTGCCTTTCTGTCTCAGTTAGCCTGGGAACTCCTCAAGAGTAAGTGGTATGTCTTATCTGGCCTTGTAACCTCTGTGATGGTGCAGAGCTTGGCACATTATCTGACCCTAGTGAATGCTTGTGGAGAAAAGAAATCAAATATAATTGAGCTGGGCATCTGCTAATGCTGTTCTTTATGTCTATTGCAAACTTTCCTTTTGCCCAAGGAGACAAACTGTGAGTAGAAAAGTCACCTTCAGGAAGGACACACTCACCTACCTACTTGTTTCTCACCTTTGCAGTCGGTTGTACTGCCAGGAGACTTGGTTAAAACAGTGGCAGTCCATAGTCTGGAATGTTGGTGATCTACTATGGAACTGAATGTATATTATTGGTTTGTGGGTGGGGTTATGTAAGAGCAGTATTGGGCTGGGGACCAGGAGACCCCAGTTTTGGTTGTGAATTTGACATAGATCTACTTTCAATTCCCTTGTATGAAAATGGTCTCTTTGTTCCTATATAGCCTATTATTTTAATCTTCAGGTAGGATATACTTTCTTGAACATTTAAGACTTAATGTATATTTATTCTACTTATTCAGCCAACCTAGACATCTGGGTGAAATGAAATACTTACATATTTCCCCCAATTACCTTAGTAAGGATAGTACAGTTGCCTCCTTGTTTATCGGATATTCTACTAGCTTCTTCCATTTCCAGTAAAGCTCATATTCCACCTTCTTTCACTTCCCTAATGATTTTCAGAAACTCTTTTCCTTTATACTCTAGGGAATTTAGAGAAAACGCTTTATTCCTGGTTTCCTTTGTTTGCATGGCTTTTCCCCTTCTTTCTTCCTGGGTCTCCTGTCTTCCCTCACACACACATCCATGGGGAGAACTCATCTCTTAGAAGCCTTGAATTGCCTTTAATGCTTTTGTTATTATTTCCTGTATGCTGAGAGGACTGTGGTTTATTATTAATCTTTTATTTCTTTTAAATTCCAATAGCTGTATTGTGGTAGGCAGTCTCCAAGATTGCTCCCAGTAATTCTTGCCTCTTGGTCTTCACGCCCTTATGTAATTCCCTCCCCTTGAGTGTAGGCTGGGCATAGTGACTTACTTCTAAGACTAGGTTACACAGAGTCTGTACCTTCCATCTTGTTTGCCCTCTCTCTGTATCTTGCTCTTTGGCTTCTTCTGCAGGGAGCCAGGTGCCATGTTGTAAGCTACTCTATGTGGCATGTGGGCCAGGAGCTGATGTCATTGGCCAACAGCCAGCGGGGACCTGAGGTCTGCTAACAGCCAGAGAGTGAGTTTGGAAGTGGATCCTTCCCTAGTCAAGACTTGAGATAACTTCATCCTGGGCATAATTTCTGACCCACAAAAACTGTAAGATAATAGCTATTTGTTGTTTTAAACCATTAAGATTTGAATTACTATTTTATGCAGCAGTTGATAACTAATATGTCTATATTGCCATGCTAATGGGTGCAAGAATACAGGGGTTTCTTGTTAAAACCTGTTACCTAACCCAGTCTACTGTGTACTTTCATTTTTTTTTTTCTGAGTCAGTGTTATGAGTGAAACAGAAAAAACTCTCAGTAGGAGACAGAAGAGTCAGAATCTAGACTTTATCCTGCCACCAGCAAGATAGTCTTGGTTTCCTCATCTGGAAAATAAACTGGTTGTTAAAATTGGCTACACACTGGCATCATCTGGGAAACCTTCAAGATTACTGAATAACAAGTCCTACCCACAGAAATTCTGTTTTATTTGTTATGAAAAATGACTCGAGCAATGGAATTTTAAAAATTTCTCTAGGTGATTCTAACACGCCGCAAAGATTGAAAACTATTGCTCTGGACCATTGGTTCTCAAATTGTGGTCCCCCTATCAGCAGACCAGCATTACCTCATGAACCCGTTAGAAATGCAAAATCTCATGCCTTTCCCCATATCTACTGGATCAGAAACTCTGCGGTGGGACCCCGCATCCTGTGTGAAACAAGCCCTCCAAGTGATTCTGATGTATTCTGAGGTCTGAGGACCACTGCTCAGTCTAGATGATTCCCAAGGTTCTTCCAGTTCAAAAGTATGCGCATCTATGTTTTCCTGCTCTTGGGCTCCATATAAATCTCTCTAACCCTAACGCTGGTCACTTAAAGCATGTGGCCTATCAAATTTCTAGTTATATGTTCCTGTCACCCAGAATTTGAAGATACAAGTTCCCTGCAAGCCTAGAATTTTCGATGCAGCTGTTGTTATTAGCCTGTTAACTGATGAGTTAACTGGTGAATGTTGCAGGGCTAAAGTTTCCAAAAAACCTAGTTGAATTTGAACCAGTCAGCAAACATTTTAATTCTATTGAGGGTACTTTTTCCTCAAGGTATGCAATTCTCACATCATAGAAGACTCAAGTGTGCTCTGAGGAGCCCAGAATCTTCTCACAAAAAAGTAGAAATAAACGAAATTAAATTAAAAAGTTGGAGTGCAGAGGAAATAAAAATAAATGACATAGCTATCGAAAATGAGGTAGATTCTGGGGCCCAAAGGACTGACCAATTTGATATAAACTTATAAGATTCTTCCCAGTTGCCCAGCTTGCTCACAATTGATACTTGGCTTATTGATACAGAGAAGATAAGACAAAAATAGTCTAGGAGGAAACAGCTATAATGACTGATAGGAGGAGAGATGGCTTTGTTGATGATAAGACCAGATTTTTTTTTTTTTTTTTGCGGTACGCGGGCCTCTCACTGTTGTGGCCTCTCCCGTTGCAGAGCACAGGCTCCGGACGTGCAGGCACAGCGGCCATGGCTCACGGGCCCAGCCGCTCCACGGCATGTGGGATCTTCCCGGACCGGGGCACGAACCCGCGTCCCCTGCATCGGCAGGCGGACTCTCAACCACTGCACCACCAGGGAAGCCCCAAGACCAGATTTTGATGGATCGCCAGGTTGGTTAACTGCTATTTTCATCAGTTTAGTCAACGCCTCCAACTTTGGCTAACTATAGGAATTCATCTATTCATATTAGATTTCAGGAAGGAACTTTCATTATGGAGGTTGCTGTTTTGCAAGCAGTATTTCATAAGTAAAAAGAAAATTAATATTTAAGTTTCTTGATGGAAATTAGATGTGGATTAAATTGATATTTGCAGAGAAAATCTCTGTAATATGTCATCTATAGATATTATATCAGCATGGAATGCAACATTTTCAGGAATCTTTCTAAGTATCCTGGTGTCTTCCTTTTTAATGTGTATTTTCTCTTGTTTGTATACTTTTCTAATATACATATATACATGTATACATACAGATAGATAGCTATAGATATGTATATATTCCCTTATTATGTTTATATCCATTATTTGGTCCTCAACATCTTGGCTGTGTGATTAAGTTGTGTACAATAAAAATAATAGCTTCTGCTATTTGTCGTATAACTGAATGACTGGCACTTGGCACTAACCCAGGAACTTCACCTATATTGCCTCTAATCCTTATGGAGACCCTTCTAAGGTATTTATTATATTCCCATTTTATAGATGAGCAAACTGAGGCTCAGACAGGCAGAATAACCATCTCAAGGTAGTAAGTGGCAGGTGTAGATTAGAACCTAAATTTCTCAGATTCCAAAAGCTGAGATCCGACTCTATATCCTCATCATTCGACATCATATTGACAAAACCTTAGAGCGATGAGTGATCTTAAGTCATGCAGTGCTCTCCTTCCCTGGCCACTGCATTAGTTTCACCTTCAGTCCCTGTTACCAGGGATAGTGTGATGGTTATTTACCAATTTCCTTATCAGCAGGTGCTTTGTCCTCTATTCCCCCGTCTTCTGAGATGGGATTAAAGCCCAGGTGATCTCACTCTGGTGCTCACATCTTAGTCACTGTTTTCCTGTCCCCAGTCCAAAAAAGGGCAATCCTTTATTCAAGGTCACAACTGCAACTAGTTCAAAATAGACCTTCGACTAATTACCTCATTCCTCTTACTCTATGACTTTTTCCAGCTCATTCTATTCGCTTGATTTGTGAACACATTCCCTAAGCTGGCCCTTAGTTTTCTCCTGGCTAACGAGCATAGTTCAAAATCCTTTGATCTTCTATCCTAGGACCTGTTTTCCTTACCTTAATTTGTCCTGGTCTTCCTCATCACTTGAATGGCAGTGACTGAAAGTGGACTAAACCCAATACCTCTCTACTGTTTCAGCCTCTGGAGAGATTCTTGCTGCAGCAGCAGGTGTCCTTACACTAGTTGGTTCCTTCTGGCCCCCAGCACCATGGATTCCTCTATTTGAAAGGTACTAATTTGCAGTGCTTCCTAGCCTCCAGGCACAGATTAAATGCAGTTACACAATTTATTACTGGATAATCATTATTTACCTGGGGCTTTCCAAACAATAAACCCTAAATTGCATTCCCCAAAGGTCAAAAGCAATTTTTCTTATCCTTGCAAAGTGTTTAATGACTCTGTACAGAACAAAATGTGTGCACATGAGGAGTGAGTGAATATGGAAAAGAACTGGTAATTTTGAAACGTGAGTTAATTAAATTCCCAATTTAAAAAAAATTCCATCTGGTCCCTGATTTTATACAAAGTCTGCTATAAGGAAACATCACCCCGGACAACAGTAGTTTTATTTGTTTTATTATCACATTTAGATCATGTAGTTTAACATGCCCATGTGTCTTAATTTAATGTTTTAAATTGAAGCATAATTGATTTGCAATGCTGTGCCCATATCTGCTGTACAGCAAAGTGACTCAGTTATACACATGTAGACATTCTTTTTTAAATATTCTTTTCCATTATGGTTTATCACAGGATATTGAATATAGGACCTTGTTGTTTACCCATCCTATACATAATAGTTTACATCTGCTCATCCCAAACTCCCAGTCCTTCCCTCCCCCACCCTTGACAACCACAAGTCTGATTTTTATGTCTGAGTCTATTTCTGTTTTATAGATAGGTTCATTTCTGCCATATTTTAGATTCTACATACAAGTGATATCATATGGCATTTGTCTTTCTCTTTCTGACTTACTTCACTTAGTATGATAATCTCTAGTTGCATCCATGTTGCTGCAAATGGCAATGTTTCATTCTTTTTTATGGCTGAGTAATATTCCATTGTATATATGTACCACATCCTCTTTATCCATTCATCTATCTGTGGACATTTAGATTGTTTCCATGTTTTGGCTACTGTGAATAGTGCTGCTATAAACATAGGGGTGCATGTATCTTTTTGAATTATAGTTTTGTCCGGATATATGCCCAGGAGTGGGATTGCTGGATCATATGGTAATTCTATTTTTAGTTTTCTGAGGAGCCTCCACACTGTTTTCCATAGTGGCTGCACCAACTTACATTCCCACCAACAGGGTAGGAGGGTTCCCTTTTCTCCACACTCTCTCTAGCATTTGTTATTTGTAGACTTTTTAATGATGGCCATTCTGACCGATGTGAGGTGGTACCTCATTGTAGTTTTGATTTGTATCTCTCCAATAATTAGTGATGTTGAGCATCTTTTAGCATGCCCGTGTGTCTTAGGTCGAGCTGCTATTACAAAATACCAGACTGGATGGCTTAAGCAATAAAAATTACTTCTCACAGTTCTGGAGTTTGGAAAGTCCAGGATCAAGCTGCTGGCTGATATGGTTCTGAGTGATTGATACTCTTTTCCTGGTTGCAGATGGTCACCTTCTTGCTGTTTCTTCTCTGTTTATCAGAGAGCTCTGATCTCTCTTCCTCTTCTTATAAGGACACTAATTCCATTATGGGGAACCCCACTCTCATGATATCCCAAGGGTCCTACCTGCAAAGACCATCATGTTGGGTTGTAAATACCATCACGGTAGGGCTTCAACATATGCATTTTGGGAGGACACAAACATTCAGTCCATTACACTATGGAATAGTTGAGACTGAGGCCCAACTAGGTGAAACAGCATGAAGGAAGGAAGCATCAATTAGAGAATGAACCTCCACACCCAGCTGCCTTACTCCTAGTTAGAGCAAGCTCTTTTTTCTCCTAGAATTGGCAGAAGGATTGAGGAGAAGTGTTTCAAAGAGAGGTGCTGTCCTGAAAAGGAAATAATGAATTCAGAATAAGAAGGACTTACACTTAGGTTTCCTCAGACCTCCAACTGGAGGACACCTTAGAGCTGGAATGGCAGATGTGGAACAGGTGTGCCAGCCATTCTCCTATCTCATGCCTCTGACAGCCACTGCTAAAACACCCTTTGTTCTCCGTCTCTGTGTAACCTCAGAATCCTTTTCAACCCAATTCTCTAGTTATTGTTAGGCAACAATCAGTAAATCAGGGTTTGAGGAAGAAAACACTGTGTTTCTGAATCAACCCCTACACACAATTCTTTATAAACACTTGTTCCCTATTCTTCCCTCTTGGTTCCTTGAAAGCCTGCTCTGATCTCTTACATTTGCTTCTGGGTGGCCACAACTGGCCTTGAGCCTTTCACCTCATGGCCTCCTGACCTCCCGATCATCATAGTCTCACTTCCAGTTTTGAGGATGTAAAGTATTCATTCCCTTTGGACGAGTCACCGCCCTCTTTACACATTCACATGCTCTGACAGCACACCTGCCCAAGTGATGGAGGGACTGCCTCTCTCTCAACTTTTGCTCTCTAGTGGAATATCAGTGAACAATAAAAGGAAGGCAACAACATAGCTGAATCTCAAAATCACTACACTGAGTGAAAGAAGCAGAGGAAAAAATTGAGTGTATACCGTTTGATTCCATGTCTACAAAGTTCTAAGAAATGCAGACCAATCTATGGTGAGGAGATACCAGATCATTGTTTGCCTGGGGATTGTGGAGGGGAGCAGGGGGTACAGACGGGGGAGGTAGGGAGGAAGGGATTGTAAAAGGGAAACTTCTGGAGATGATGATCATGACCTGTCTTGACTGCAGCGACCCTTCCACAGGTGTATACATTTGTCAACATTTAGCAAATTGATCTTTTTGAGTTTTGCTTTTAAGCTCTGTTAAGCAAGACAGAGCAACATTTCTTCTAAGGCTAATTTCCCCCATTACTGAGACACAACTATTCCAAATATTTTACCAATACTCCATGAAATATGAGATTTTCCACTCTGGCTGTTGGGAAAAAAGAATTATTCTTGGCCCTTGTCAGCTGCAGAGAATGATTCCTCTACTTTTCCCCCCGCTGGCCTCAGGGCTTCTCCTCACATCCGTGTGCTCAGCTGAAGACTCAGGCAGAATATTTGTAAATCTCCAGAGCTCTGTCTGCGCTCCAGTTCTCTGTCCTCTAAGCTCCAGCCATTTTGGTTTCCCCACATTCTCTGCCCTATCACCTCGGCTCAGTGTGACCACCGGGCTCCTCGAGGTTTCTCCTTTCTGTGCCGAGGCTTGGAAATGCTCTCCAGTGGGCTGGGGCCATGGTAGGGCTGGCCTCAGTTACCTCCCTTCTCTCACGGTGCCTTACGTTCACTGTCTTGAAAAATGCTGTCTCATATATATGTTGGTTTCTTAGGTGTTTCAGGTGGGAGGGTAAATCTGGTCCCTGTTACTCCAACTTGACCAGAAACATACACCTCTTTTCTCTTTGGACTGATGAAATGGTTTGGATCCTTTGAAGAGGCATTCTTTTTGAATTCTGCTCCCAGAAATTGCCTTTAAATGGCAGTCTCTGGGGTACTTCCTCACTGGACCGATAGAACATCTTTCTCCTTTCCTGTCCTCATTGGTTAGAGAAGAACCCTTGGGCATTGCACTAAAAGTCTCCCTTCTCTTATAACTGATGGTATAAGGCAGTGTTTTCAAACTGGAGGCTTGTATACTAAATCTAACCCAAAGACGTGTGTGTGAATGCGCACATGTCTATGAGTGTCTGTGTCTGTGTGTCTATATGTATTTTTGCCTACACAGTGCTTTAAAAAACTGAATTAGTTTTCAGTGTTGAAGCACTGGAGTTTTCCTGTGGATGTCTGGATTTCTGGCTTCTCTTGAAAAGTCAGAAGACCTGACATCTTTGGCTTGTGTTCCCACATAGCACCATTTGTCTAAAACGCATTAGCAACTGTCCCTTTTTGAAGGGCTACGCCCTCTCCACCTTGACACAGGCCTCCTCAGGCACCCACCCTTCATTTCTGTTACTTAACTGGTCCCAAGAGGCATGAGGCTTTGTAGCCCCCTGCCCCGCCGTGGAGTTTTCTGCATGAGCAGAAACTCTGGAGTTCAAGGGCTACTGGTCCAAGTCCCTCCTCTGGCACTTTGGTGACTCAACTGCATTGCTTTCCCTGCATGCATTCTCCTGATGCTACGGAAGCGCTTCTCGATTCTTCTACACCCCTATACTACCCTCTACTCCCTTCCAGATTCTGGCTTTGCTGCCTTACAGGTTTTGCTCTGTGTCTAGTCTGTATTTTGGCTCCTGATCCCAGGACCAGCTGCCCTTTCTTTTCTGTTTCACATCCAAAGTTCCTTTAAAAAAGCTTCCTGATGGATTCAGTAAATCGTTAGTATCCCTTTTCAGCAAGAGCTTTGTACCAAGAGAACTCAGAAGCCAGAAGCCACAATAGATGCCTATTCATGGTTAAGTGTCTATTTTTGGGTCAATCAGCCTTGTGCATAGTATCGAGGATCATATGATCAACTTTCTTCAGGAAAGACTGTGGCTTGCCAGGTATTTAGAGGGGGATAGATTGCTCTATGCTACTGCATCTAATTTACTTTGAATGTTACCTAGGACACAGAAAATGCTCACACAGTAACTTTACAATAATAATGATACCAGGGCTTCCCTGGTGGCGCAGTGGTTGAGAGTCCGCCTGCCGATACAGGGGACACGGGTTCGTGCCCCGGTCCGGGAAGATCCCACATGCCGCAGAGCGGCTGGGCCCGTGAGCCATGGCCGCTGAGCCTGAGCGTCCGGAGCCTGTGCTCCGCAACGGGAGAGGCCACAACAGTGAGAGGCCCGCGTACCGCAAAAAAAAAAAGATAACAAAAGTAATCATAATTACAATAGTAAGAGCTACCCTTTGTCAAGTACTTACTGTTTTTCAGGTATCATATTAAGCACTTTACACAAATTAGCTCATTTTATTCCAATAGTAAGTGTAAGAATGATGAACTTTTTTCATTTAAAATAAAAACACTCTCAGAGAGGTTAAGTGGCTTTCCCAAGCTCTTTTTAAGGTCAGGAATGAAATTCAATGCCAGATAGGTCAGTTTCCAAAACTTTTTGCAGTGAGGCACAGAGAGAAAACCAAGGACCATCAAACGGGGGGTGTGTTACTGGGAACAAAACTGTGGGGTAGGACTTATCATCCTCATGCTGTAGAGTCCTCTCGGGGAAACTGGGGAGGGCTTCCCAAAGTGGAAAGGGCAGGGAGGGCATTCAGTGGAATCAAAGTGACTCCCAAGGAAGGCAGCAGTTTTGCATCATGGAAAAAATGCAGCTTTTGGTACCAACAGACCAGGGTCCCAGGCCTGCCGTTTACCTGTTGCACAGCCTCATGAGAGTTATTTAACCAACATGAACCTCAGCTTCCTTTCCTTAAAATAGAACACTATCGTGCTGCCGTGTTACAAGGTTCACTTAAGGTGGTCTGCATGAAAGTTTATCAGATAGGGTGCTCAGTAACAATGAAACAATAGTTTCCTTTGATGGACTGTTTGGAGGGTTAAAGAGGGTAAGACAGGTCCATTTCCTGGGACATAGTAGACACTCAATAAATGATAACTATTGGAGTTCCACAATCCGGTAGCTGTAATTCCGAAACCCAAAAGGCTCTGAAATGGAAAATTTGGTGCCAAAAAGAATATGGGGGCAAACTCTGACCTGAACTGAAATGAGGCTACTTGTAAGTTTTCTTATACCAGTTAGATTTGGTATCGGGGTCCCGTGAAATACACAATATACAACATGTCATATCTCTAAGTTCTGAACATTTCTGAATTCTGAAACTCCACTGGCCTCAAGGATTTTGGATAAGGGTCTGTGGACTGCTTTTATTGTTATTATTATCTCATATCTGTTTCCCTTGTTTTGTCCCTGCAGAAATAGCAGCCCGTCTTGTTTTGCTGGTTTTCTCCAACCCCTAGCCTGAGCCATGGTTGGTAATTTATAATGTGTATTGATTAAATGAGTGAAAGAATGATAGGGGGGCCTCCCTGGTGGCGCAGTGGTTGAGAGTCCGCCTGCCGATGCAGGGGATACGGGTTCGTGTCCCGGTCCAGGAGGATCCCATATGCCGAGGAGCGGCTGGGCCCGTGAGCCATGGCCATTGAGCCTGCGCGTCCGGAGCCTGTGCTCAGCAACGGGAGAGGCCACAACAGTGAGAGGCCCGCTTACCGCAAAAAAAAAAAAAAAAAAAAAAAAGAATGATAGGGTCTTGGTAATGAAGAACATAAAAATGGAGTTCCAGAAACAGAGAGGAAGGATATGCATTATTTTCCCCTCTTCTTTTCTTAAGTCTGTTAATGGATTCTGAGCCTTTTGAAGGGCCCACATCATTAACCAGTGGAGTGGGGAGGAAGGACTGGAAGCAGCCCCAGAATCCTGAAAAGGCCGTTGGAGGAACAGAGCTGGCAGCAGTTCCGTGCTTCGCGATTCTGTCAAGGAGCACAATTGCCTTTTTTGGAGGGCTGGCTCGGACACAGCTAGTGTTACAAGCTTTGCAACCGTAATGCAAGGAAAAGCTGGGAAAATCCCACAAAGTGAAATTGTATGTGCTTGTGGTCAAGTTGGGACTCCAAATTTGGACAGTGGAATTTGGTGGGAAAATGGGAAATGCATCAGGGGTTACATACTAAGATTTATCACTACGGCAAGCAGCTATTTCCAGAGAAACCAGCAAGTTGTGGTAATATTTCTGTGAAGGAGGAGAAGGGGGGAGCGACCCGCAGCTCACTGCCGATGTGATCAACCTGTTAAAATCTTTGAACAAATGGAAAAGTCAGAGTTGTTCCATGATACCTTTCAGATCGCTTCACACCAGGATATATATGAACATTTAAAAGGCATGAAGCCAATTGATAAGAACATAAAAGACGAGAGGCAGTCAAAGCAGTTGCACTAGATGCCAAAATCGTATGTTGCCGAGCTTCTGTTTAAAACTATTTAAATATATCCCAAGGAGAGAGTTGGAAGCCAGAGAAGCTAGGGCCAGCTCTTAATTGACCTGCCAGGGGTATTTTAAGTAGTGAGGCCATTTGAAACCTGAAATGTAGACCAGCTCAGTCCCCTCCAGCTTGTGATGTTAGATTTATCAGGTAACCTCACTGAGCCTCAGTTTTTAACCTGTGGAATGGATTTAATCTGTAGAATGAACACTTGCCCCAGTTCTTTAAGGGCAAATATGATCATGCATAGGAAAGACCACTGTCAAAGGCTGTTCGGATGTTGTGGCCAAGAGAAATCTGGGGAAGCCAATATCAAAATAATCTGTCTTCTGTGTTAGAAATGTCCTCATTGTCCATGCGTTATTAAGCCAGAGGTTGGCAGCTCAGATGCTGGCCCAACATGGGTCACAGCATTTAAGAATAAGGATTTATCACACAAAATTCTGGAACTCAGGGTTCTGTTGGAAGACTGGAAGCTCTGGAAACACTGTTCCTCATTCCAACATAGCAACACACAGACTCAGTGTCCAGAAGAAAATGGGGGCTGGGGAATGGAACAAAGACTTTGGAAAACCCCAGAGAGCATGGCAATGCATCAGAAAAATCCTGAGCTAACTGGTTTCATCCTTACTCATCACATCATCTGCTTAGCCCTGGAGAGCATTTGAGACTTTGACCCTTGCTTTAAGGTACTTAAAGACCTCAGTTAAGATGCTAATGATTTTGGAGAGCATTAAAACATCAAGCAATTATGAAGCCCAAACACCCTAGCTGAAATCAATTGAGTAAAAACATCTGGTAATTTAACAAGGCTAGTCACAGACAAAGGAAGGAACAGAAAACCCAAATTCTACCTGGGGACTAAAATGGGCTGAAGGTCAAGAATTTTTGTCAGTGGCTTATTTAGGATTCTAAACAGTAGCTGCAGATTGCTGGTTGGGCAGCAAACAGTCCACACCATCTAAACTTGGGCCCAACAAGAAAACATTTTGTATTATCTTTAAACCAGGATCTTATTCAAGAATTTGAGGACAGTTAGTAATACTAACTTACAGAAGCCTGTTGTTCACTGCTGCTATGTATACAAACACACACGCTTCTGCCCTCATATCACCCCACTTCTCTCTGTGTTTTCCCCCGACCAGTGTGTCTTTTCCTAGCTGTCCTTCCTGCAAAAACTTTCTCCTTCAGAGGGTCTAAACTATTTTTGTCCCATGCATCTTTTCTTTAGTCAGGTGAAGCCTGTGAGCCTCTTTTTGGAATATTTTTAATTTATTTTTTTATGGAAGTATAGTTGATTTAAAATGTTGTATTACTTTCTGGTATACAGCAAAGTGATTCAGTTTATACACATATACATATATATGATATGTATATTTCACATTCTTTTCCAGTGTTGTTTATTAAAAGATATTGAATATAGTTCCCTGTGCTATACAGTAGGTTCTTGCTGTTTATCTTGCTATTTTATATATAGTAGTTTTTATCTGCTAATCCCAAACTCCTACTTTATCCCTCCCCTACTCCCGTTGGTAACCATAAATTTGTTTTCTATGTCTTGTTTCTGTTTTGTAAATAAGTTCATTTGTATCATTTTTTAGATTCCACATATAAGTGATATCATATGATATTTGTCCTTGTCTTTCTCTATCTGGCTTACTTCACATAGTATGATAATCTTTAGGTCCATCCATGCTGCTGCAAATGGCATTATTTCATTCTTTTTTATGGCTGAGTAGTATTCCACTGTGTGTATATGTATATATATATGTGTGTGTGTATATATATATATATGTGTGTGTGTGTATATATATATACATATATGTATATTACATCTTCTTTATCCATTCACCTGTTGATGGACACTTAGTTTGCTTCCATGTCTTGGGAATTGTAAGTAGTGCTGCTGTGAACGTTGGGGTGCATGTATCTTTTTGAATTATGGTTTTCTCTGGGTATATGCCCAGTAGTGTGATTGCAGGATCATATGGTAGCTCTATTTTTAGTTTTTAAGGAACTTCCATGCTGTTCTGCATAGTGGCTGTACCAATCTACATTCGCATCAACAGTGTAGGAGGGTTCCCTTTTCTCCACACCCTCTCCAGCATTTATTGTTTGTGGATTTTTTGGTGATGGCCATTCTGACCGGTATGAGGTGATGCCTCGTTGTAGTTTTGATTTGAATTTCTCTAATAATTAGTCATGTTGAACATCTTTGCATGTGCTTTTTGGCCATCTGTGTGTCTTCTTTGGAGAAATGTCTGTTTAGGTCTTCTGCCCATTTTCGATTGGGTCCTTTGTTTTTTTGTTATGAGTTGTATGAGCTGTTTGTATATTTTAGAAACTAAACCCTTGTCGGTCGCATAGAATGATATTTTTAAGTGAATCAAATGATATTTATTACATTATAATAAACATGAAATAATATGTATTATAATATATATTAAGATACACATTATAAAGTTCAAAATAAACCAATTATATTTAAATACAGTCATCAAAATATTTTAAAAAGCATTTGCATTATAATGACACAGGGGCTTCTTTATTAACACATCAAATAACAAGATCTAGCAGCAAATTTAATAACTACTATAATTTTGAAGTGGTAATGAGTATAAATGGCATTTTGTGATGTTTACAACATTGCAATGATATAAAAATATCTATGATTTTCACTGATAACATTTACAGTTACTGTTAATAATACTGTGATTTGTTCCATTCAAACTTGATGGAAATGCTAAATTTCAGTTAGAGATGAATGCAAAATAAGATGTAATTATTTTCCCAGCCAAATACACAGATCCCCTAAATGCTCTCTCCAGACTCCTCCCTTATCCCTGAGAGGTAAGACATGGGCTTTAGGGTCAGTGTTTGTGCCTAGCTCTGCTACTTCTACTAGTATGACCTTACCCATATAACTTGACTGTGCCTCAGTTTTCTCAAGTCTAACTGGTAACAATAATGTCACTCTTGGTGCTGTCATTATGATCTGTTTTGCTTCATCACCCCCCTGACCTCTCAGTGATATCTGGGCTGGTGTTCCTCCTACCCTGTGCAGTTGACCAGCTGCCTTGTTTGTTTCAGTATGACTTAGCACTGGGTTTACATGCCTCAGATGTGCAGCATGGGTGTTCAAAGACCTGCAGAGCTCAAAATTGGATGAGGGACTGAATATTTAAGTCATCTGGCTGAGTGTGTGGTGGGGATTCAGCTTCGCTTTACAGTATAACTACTTCAGAGATCTGCTAATGAGCAGCCTGGCTCTGGCTTGATGATGAGTAGGAAGGAGGTTCATTTTGCAAGAGGCATCCTTGAGCCTGAACTGAGAATCAGGAATTCTGGGCAATCCTAGTGTGCAGATGAAATGAAACAATTAGCATGATGTTTGCTTTGTTTTGTTTATTTTAGTCTCTCTTTTCTCTTTCTTCTGTTCTTTTTGTGGACTGAAAAAGGAAGATGGTGCGTGTGTGTGTGTGGACAATTATGTCCCTATTTGTGGGAGACCTGGACATCATGGTGTCCTTTGCAAAAGTCAGTTCCTGTCCCAACCTCAAGTCCCATGCAAAAGCCCTGTCCTATTCAGTTTGGGTTGCTATAATAGAATACCATAGACTGGGTAGCTTAAACAACAAACATTTATTTCTTACAGTCTGGAGGCTGGGAAGTCCAACATCCGGGTGCCAGGATGGTTGACTTGTGGTGAGAGCTCTCTTCCTGGCTTACAGATGGCTGCCTTCTTGCTGTGTCCTCACATGGCCAAGAGAGAATGAGAGAGAGAGAGCGAGTGAGTGAGTGAGCATTCTTTTGTCTTTTTACAAGGACATTAATCCTACTCATGAGGGTCCCACCTCCCAAAGCCCCTACCTCTAAGTACCATCATATTGGGGCTTCAACATAGGAATTTTGGGAGGCCACAAACATTCTGTCCATAGCAATCACCCAGGAAGAAGCAAAAGGGACTCTTTCCTTAAAGCTCTCTGTGAGACAATGGGATACAAGTGTCTTTGCTCAATGTCCAGTTTTCTCATTCCTGGAAAAGAAGGTGAAGAAGGCAAGGGCTGGCTGCCAATAGAGATTGGGTACCATCTGTATCTGATGCATTTGCATGCATATATGTTCCCCATTTATTCCTCATTCCAGCTCAGTGGGGTAAGTATTTTTCAAGCCTATTTAACAACTAGAGAAACGAGGAGACATGAAATAACCTGTCTGAAGGCTCCCAGCTAGGAAGTGGTAGGAAATGTGAGTGGAGTGGGATAGGGCCATTTTTGGCCTGGTGATCCACTTACGCAGGGAATGCAGCTTTCCTCCGGAGCCTTGAATGCCGGCAGCTTCAGGAGCATTTACAAGCAGCACCCTTGCGTGGGCATCAGCCCTCTCTCCCAGGGCACCGGAAGCAGGTGCAGTGGTGAGGTGTCCTCAGCTGGCTTCACGTCCAGCGGTGAGATAAGGGAACCTGCAAGCGGTGGAAGAACACAGAGATGTTGAGTGCAGTGGAGATAGACAGGCATGTTGGAGAGCAGTGGCAGGTACCTGCTGGGGTCTCTTAACCATAAATGGTGACATTGTAAACGGGGCTGAAGTATGGTGCAAGCGAGGAAGGTGGTAGAGTGAGCTACGAGCTGTTACTTCTCTCACAGTCCCATCTGTGCCCAGGGATGGGAAAGGCCTGGAAAAATCGGGGCTGTATTCATTTAGAGCCCCTACTATGTGCAAGACCCTACATTAAGCACTCTCACATACGATATTTGATCCCACCTTAGGCCATCATTGCAGAGGAGGAATTACAGCTCCCAGTTTACAGATGCGGAAACTGTGGCTCAGAGGAATCAGGTACATAATCCAAGGTTAAGAATCTATCAGGAGGCAGGGAGGAGAGGAAATGTTTAGAGGTGCAGACGACGGAGGTAGGGAGACAAGCTCTAGAGTCTTCTGCTCAGCAACACACACTCAAAGCCCTGGTTTAATGATGGTTTTCCTGAGTTAGGTGTGCTGTAGAAGTTCACACTCTATCTGTTTCGCTGGGGCAGTTTGTGTGTGTGTGTGTGTGTGTGTGCGCGCGCGCACGTGTGCGCATGTGTGTATATTTGGAGGGGGTAGGGATGGCTTTGGTATTCCTTTTTATGCTTGCTCTTGGTTGCATTTGTCAACATTACACGGCTTGCACAGCATATGGTGGCTCCCCCATGGAGCAGCGCCCTTGAGCTGTCAGGGAATCTGCTCAGTTGCCTTGGTCAGAGGCAGGATTTTAAGCACAGTCCATATGGACTTGCTCTGCATTCTGCATGAGCAGTGCTTCCTCTTTCAGAAGCAGCCAGCTCTTCCTCCCTCTCCTCCACTTACGTTTCCAACTCTTTGGTGTTGCATTCACCCCTTCAGTGCTTAGCTCTTCTGTTTCTTCAACCGTCAGGGGGATCTACTTTCGCCCACCTGCCGTCTCCCACATTCCTGAGACTGTGGCCATCACCGTGGCTTTTGGGAGCACTGAAGTGGTGAAGGGGGCATTTAAGTTTGTGCCTCACAGGTTGTAAAGTCTGAGTTGGCTCCCATATACCAGGGTAGTTTAAACACTGACTTCCTTGATTCAACGATACAACCAGTTAATTCAATCAGGCAAGCTGACTTTTTGAGGTCAAACAGTTTATCACGATGTGTTCAACCCATGTATTGAGTACTCGTCTTGTGCAGGCACTGTTCTAGGCAATGGGGAAATAACAGTTAATAAGACAGATAAGTTCCTGTTCTTATGGAGCTAACCTTCTGTTGCAGCTGAAAAGTAAATAAAGTACATGGGATGGTTAACTTTATGTGTCGATGTATCTAGGTCATGATACCCAGTTTTTGGTCAAAGACTAGTCTAGATGTTGCTGTGAAACTGTCTTTTAGATTTGCTTAACATTTAAGTTAGTAGACGTTTAGTGAAGCAGTTTACCCTCTATTATGTGAGTGAGCCTCATCCAATCAGTTGAAGGCTTTAAGAGAAAAGAATGAGGTCTCACAAAGAAGAAGGGATTCTGCCAGATCACCTTCAGACTCCAGACTGCAACATCAACTCTTTCCTGGGGCTCCAGCCTGCCTGCCTGCTCGGCAGATTTCAGACTTGCCAACCCCCATAATTGCTTGAGCCAATTTCACAAGATACCTCTCTCTTCTATCTATCTATCTATCTGTGATATACATCCTATTGGTTCTGTTTATCTGGAACAGTATGTGTGGGAGCTACTAACATGATATGAAAACAAATAAGGCAGAATTATGGGATGGAGAGTGAGTGATACTTTAGATACAGTGATAGAAAAGGAAAGGCCTTTTATTTATATATATATATATATTTAACATCGTTATTAGAGTATACTTGCTTTACAATTGTGTGTCAGTTTCTGCTTTATAACAAAGTCAATCAGTTATACATATACATATGTCCCCATATCTCTTCCCTCTTGTGTCTCCCTCCCTCCCACCCTCCCTATCCCACCCCTCTAGGTGGTCACAAAGCACCGAGCTGATCTCCCTGTGCTATGCAGCTACTTCCCACTAGCTATCTATTTTATGTTTGGTAGTGTCTATATGTCCATGCCACTCCCTCACTTTGTCCCAGCTTGCCCTTCCCCCTCCCCGTATCCTCAAGTCCATTCTCTAGTAGGTCTGTGTCTTTATTCCCGTCTTGCCCCTAGGTTCTTCTGACCAATTTCCTTTTGTTTTTTTTTAGATTCCATATATATGTGTTAGCATACAGTATTTGTTTTTCTCTTTCCCACTTACTTCACTCTGTATGACAGTCACTAGGTCCATCCACCTCACTACAAATAACTCAGTTTCATTCCTTTTTATGGCTGAGTAATATTCCATTGTATATATGTGCCACATCTTCTTTATCCATTCATCTGTTGATAGACATTTCTCCAAAGAAGATATACAGATTGCCAACAAACACATGAAAGAATGCTTAACATCATTAATCATTAGAGAAATGCAAATCAAAACTACAATGAGATATCATCTCACACCAGTCAGAATGGCCATCATCAAAAAATCTACAAACAATAAATGCTGGAGAGGGTGTGGAGAAAAGGGAACCAACCCTATTGCACTGTTGGTGGGAATGTAAATTGATACAGCCACTATGGAGAACAGTATGGAGGTTCCTTAAAAAATTAAAAATAGAACTACCATATGACCCAGCAATCCCACTACTGGGCATATACCCTGAGAAAACCATAATTCAAAAAGAGTCATGTACCAAAATGTTCATCGCAGCTCTATTTACAATAGCCAGGACATGGAAGCAACCTAAGTGTCCATCAACAGGTGGAAAGGCCTTTTAGATGCAGTGGCATTTGAGCAGAGATCTGAAAGCAATAAGAATAAGCCCGTGAATATCTAGGAGACAGGATAGTAAGCACAAATGGCTGAGTGGGTGTGTGTGCTTGGCGTGTCCAGGAAACAGCAAGTTGACCAGTGTGGCTGCAGGCAGCGTGAGCAAGGGGCCAGTGATTGGTGACGGGTGGTGTGGTCACGGAGGCACATGTGTTAAAGGGCTTTGCTTCTTATTCTAAGTGTGATGGGAAACCCTGGGAGAGGTCTGAACAAAGTGGTGACCTAATCTGACCTCCTTCTGGCTGCTTTGTGAAGAATAGACTACAGGGAAGAAAGATGGAAGCAGAGAATCAGAGAGGAGGCTGCTGAGTACCAGGTGAGAGATTATGGTTGCTTGGACTAGAGCAGGGTTTCTCAGCCTCAGCACGATTGACATTTTGGGCTGAATAATTCTTTTACTGGGGCTGTCCTGTGCATTGTAGGATGTTGACCAGCATCCCTGGCCTCTGCTCACCGATGCCAGTAGTACCCCTTCCTCCCAGTTGGGACAACCCAAAATGTCTCTGGACATTGCCAGATGTCACCTGGGTGCAAAATCTCCTCCAGTTGAGGACCACTGGACCAGGATGTTGGATTTGGAAGAGTCAGAAGGAGTTGGATTTAAGTAGTGTTCACCTAAACAATTCTTGTACTGATTGCTATTTTTACTTGAATTTTAAAAAATCTCAATTTAGAAATTTTTGAAATTATAAAGAATCAAGAAAATCACCAATAAGTCATTACCTTGAGGCAGCATTGTGCAGTGAATTAGGCGAGTCATTTTTTAAATTTTCTCCAGTTTCTAGTACTTTTTAACTTGAAGTTATAATTTAAATGAATCTATTTTCAGACGGTAATAACAATCTTATAAAAATATTTAATTTATCTTTCCTAGTTCTCTCATTCTTATTCATTTCCTCCCTCTGGTCTTTTTTCTTTGTACATTTTCCTTTTTCCTACTCAAGCCCCCTCTCTTCACCCTGTCCCCTCAGAAGCTTCTATTTGGGGCCCTCAGTGATGCCACACAACTTCAGTTTGGTTCTGATTCAGGGCAATGAAGATAAAATGTGAATGGGCTTAGGAAATGGTCTTCCACTTTCATAAAAGAAAAAAAAAAAGTAACATTGCTGCCAGGTCACCCAGAACAAGTTCCAGTTCCCAAGAGCCAGGGAAGAATTTTCAAAGTAAAAAAATCAATGGCTATGAAATTACACATTAGTCCAGGGGAGAGTTCTCTGTCTGTTTTTGCAGCGCACATCCATCTTGCTATAGTAATAGTGGCATAGACAATTTGCTGCAGTGAAGTTGATCTATAAGTGTTTTAATTAAAGTTCTGACAGCCGATTGAAGGCTTTTTTATTTTTTGGATGTATCGTATCAATCTTTTTCTGTCCCTGAATGACTGTGCCTGGGGAGTTTAATCTTTTAGGGAGGTGTAAGTTAATGTCCTGGATGCATTAACTGATCAGAAAGAAAGGGACATCCATGGTTTTCTTTTTATTTTAAGCTCTTCAAGCTCTAAGTTCCATAAAGGTACTTCTTAATAAATGTTTGTTGAACACAAGAGTTGATGAGGATTGCTCAGGGACAGTGATAGAGAAGGGGGTAAGATTTGAATTTAGTCGTCCTAGGTCTATTTGCTGGCTTTGTCTCTTATAAGCTATGTGCTCTTGGGCAAGATACCAACACCTTCAAGCTTCACTCTTCTCATTTGTAAATGGGGACAATCAATATCTAGCTTATAGGGTTGCTTTGCATTTGGTACCCCTATCTCTGCCATTGTTCACTGGTATTCGCAGGTTACACAGTTCATGAACTTGGGGACATAATAACTCTTCATCAACCCTGCTGGAATGATTTGATGTAAAGGATAAAAATATATACCTTAGTGACATAACCAAGAGTTTATCAAGAATTCTACATAAGCCATAGATTGTATATTATGAGGGCCAATTTTGACTTTGAAAATTCTTGGAATACCCATCTGTCCACTTGGCCTTCTCAGCCACAATCCTTGACAGTTTTCCTTGTTCTGAGTGGGACCATGAGACTGACGTGGATATTGCATGCAGGTTTAGTCTCCCATCTTTCTCTTCTGCTAAATCTTGGACATGGCCAATTGTCACCTTCACCTCCACCAAGAGTCATCTCCATTTCCCACTGGCCTTTGTGTGTAGTAGCCATGATGATTTCAATTTCCACCTTCTGGGAACGCATGGACCATATGATGCTCTTGTGCTTCGAGCAAACAAGCTACTGAAAGAATCAACTAGAGGGAGGAGAAGTGACTCTTTACTGGTCTGTAACCATCCACTCTGTCTCTCTTCTTTTACCTGGCTATGGCTTTGACTGAAGCATAACTTCCCATCCCCACTGAACTTTATATGTTTCTCTGTATACAACTGTCCTTTCTATGCTCCGAGAGGATGGCACAAAATCATACATGTGAATTGGTCAGGTAAACTGTAAAGCATTGTATGCTTCTAAGGCTACAAAATTATTATTAACCTGTTGTCTGCTTCATAGCACTGTTTTCGGTGGATGAGGGCACATGGGATGATGGGAAGGGTTTAGGCCAATCTAATCACAACAGGGAGAGTTGAAATCAAGATAAATAAATTAGATGCTTAAGGCAAAGATTGAGTTCTTACTATATGACAGATTTTATGTTAGGTACAAGGGATACAGAGAAACTAATCTCGGTACCTGTCCTTGAGGTGATCCAAGTGTAGAAGGGGAGACGGACACAACACACTTAATGAAAATACAGCATGAAAGAGGCTGTCCAAAGTGAGTACCATAGTACCACAGAAGACCCAAGGGCAGAAGAATGGACTTTGCTCTAATGAGAGGCAGTGCATCCTAAGGCTTCCCAGAGGTGAGGTAAGAACATAAAGATCCACCGAGGTGGGTGCTATCCTCTTTGGCTCACCAGAGTGTTCTCAGGACTGGAATAGTGCTTGGCACATACTAGGTACTCAAAAAATTTTTGTTGAATGAATAAATGACTGATTTTGAACTGTGAATTGGAAAAAAACAACACAGAAGTAACTGACTTGGGTAAGGGGGGCTATATTAGAACAAGGCATTTCTGCCCACTGTGTAGGGCCTTAGATTTTTCTAGCACCTGCTAAGTGAGGACTCTTCCCCTCCCTGAGCAAGTGCACCTCTAGGCGGCTCTGTCCTCACTGCAAGGGGTAGGGTTTGATCCAAAGATTGTGCCAAATCTGATTATATCAATCAGTTCCAAACTCTTGATATCATTCCCTAGTTTGGGTTTCTGGAAGATGTTTGGAACTGAATTCTGACAAGGATTAAAGGAAGTAGGAAGACGTTAACTACCTTTCCAGTATCACCAAGGACGTAAGCTTGGCACCAGCAAAAATCCCACATTCCTGATGGTTACTATAATTCAGACTCTTGCAAGCAAGTGGTTATACAATCCAAGAGAGCCAAGCTGATGGTCAGCGCCCCGCTGAGCACTGGCTACATTTTTGGCTGTTGATATTAGAAGCAAAATTCAAATTGGTACTTAATAAATCTTTGTTGAATCAGTGAATATTGCTTATCTGCTGCTCTACAGTTTCAGATATTTTTGGTGAGAATGGAATAGCGAATGATAGTGCATGATTGCTGGACTCTGAGATGTGTGCCAAGAAGCGGGACTCTGGAATGAACTATTCAGTATGGGCAGTCTGGAGAGCTGACTTGAAGTCCAAAGTCTCCCAGGGTATGAATTTGGGCTGAACACTTCTGCTCGAGGAACCTAGATGGTCACTCTCTAAATAGGGATTCCTTCAGCCTCTGAGCTTCCATGATTCCACCATCATCAGTTCCATGTGCAAGACTCTTGTCAAAGGCAATGAGATTTTATGTTTTTAGGGGATGGAGACATTTACATTCATCTTTGAACCCCCAAATAATAGAAACCCAAATAATTAGAACTGGTCTAAATATTTCATTTTTATGCATGGGAAAGTTCCGATATGGGAAGTGACTTGCCCAGGGTTATGGCACAGGTTTGGATATGCCTAGAAGCCTGGGTTTCTGACCCTCAGTCCAAGATTCACTAGGTTTGCACAGTAGCAATAATCAATAATAGTGGCATTGTGTTGGAGGAGGTCAGACTGAGGTGCATGGAGGTCAATGACTTGTCTAAATGATGTATTGGTCTCTGTGACCTTGAATGAATTGATTGTGGGTCGTGGAGATCTATTGGCCTGGTTTTCCTATGGTCATTTTAGTGTTTGTTATGAGATTAGTGCACCTTAAATGTTAGATGTGTGCCTATGGCATCCAGAGTACCAGGAATAACCAAACCACAGGCTTTTCAGGCTGAACTGGGTCTCCAGCAGCATGTATGTTGTAGCCAATGACCACACCACTGCCAGATCTGACCCTGGCCAATCACACCCCAAATTCCCTTAGTTCTAATCTGGGGGAAAGCTGTGATTTAGGACAAGTGAAAGAAAGAAACAGCAGAGAAAATCAAAGAATTTCTTCCTCCTGGGGTTTGGGTAGAGTTGACATGAGATCCTTTGCTTGTCTTATGGTTGAGATAACTGGGCACATCACCCAGTCTATCTGAGAGCAACTGAAGTTAGAGTAATTTAGAGAACCCAAGGTAATTTTGGGCTTTGTCTATGTCCAATGTGGGACATGGGTGGTTCTAGAGCATTTTCAAGGCTCACTGTGTATGTGCATTGGCTGTAATCCATACCAAGTTCAGATCACCTAATACAGTGAATAGAGATGGAAACAAAGAAAGGGGTTTCATGAAATAAAGGGAATATTACTCCAGGAGTCTGTGCGTACACATGTACAGTCTGTCGGTTAGCAGAGGGCCAGAAGGACCTGGGTTTTCAATCAATGGCTATGTTCACTTTATTTAACTAAATTCAACAATTGACAGACACAATAACGTATAATGAGAATATGGAGGAGGGAGAAATTCAATCTAGTTGGAAATAGCATTTTGGAAAGTCTTCTTAGAAGAGGTGAATTAGACTAGTTACTTGTAATGGTTAAGTATATAGACTATGGCTTAAAATACTTGAATTCTGAGTGACCTTGAAAGCATAGCCGACCTCAATTTTTTTTTTGTCCATAAAATAAAAATCATGACAGTATCTACACCTAGGGTTGTGAGGATTAATAAACGAATCTATGTTATATGCATAGTACAGTACTTTATATAGATCAAATGCTCAATAAATGTTAGCCATGTTCAGTGTTATTATTTTATCTGATACAATTGCTTTCAGAACAATTCTGCAGACTTGCTTGGCAGACTTCTTTCAGATGGGTGGTATATGCTGATTTTTTTTTTTTTTTTTTTTGGCGGTACACGAGCCTCTCACTGTTGTGGCCTCTCCCGTTGTGGAGCACAGGCTCCGGACGCGCAGGCTCAGCGGCCATGGCTCACGGGCCCAGCTGCTCCGTGGCATGTGGGATCTTCCCGGACCGGGGCATGAACCAGTGTCCCCTGCATCGGCAGGCGGACTCGCAACCACTGTGCCACCAGGGAAGCCCAATGCTGATTTTTAAGCTATTGTCTCTTAGCTCCAAATCGACAATTCCATATTCTGCTCTGTGATGCTAGGGTTTGAAATCTGCAAATTTTGTTTCTTCTTTGCTGTTGGCTCCCTGTTAGTTGCTCCCAATAGGGGCACTCGAGGTAAACCAGAAGGCAGGAGGAGAGAGTGGGGACTTGCTTCTTTCTGTTTGTTGCTGTTCCTCTCCCTGCTGTCCCAGCAATAGCCCTCCATCCCAGCAGTGCAGTTAATTCCAGTTTCCAGCCTCTTTCCACACTTCATAGTTTCACTGAATTCCTCAGAGGGTGCCTGGCAGCATTTCTTCCTTACAGGACTGAAATTGAGTTCTACAGGGCTCTTCCTCCAAGTTCCTGAAGGGCAGAAACAGCCAGGCAGTACCCCCTTTCCGGAGGGTCTGAGTTCTAGCTCCCTGCAGCCACTTCTCTGAGTTTCTGGCTTCTGATAGCCCCAACGTCTTCCCATTAATAAGCTCTATTGTAGCTGCTTGCTGCCATATTTTCATTGTATTATCATTCCCATTTTTTATTTGTCAATCCTCCAATAACTTTGTAACCAACTGCCCGTATTAATTTTCTCTGTTAAAATCTGTTTTCCCAACTGGGGCCCGACTGATGCAGGTGACAGCACACCCAGAAAGAACTGTGAATTCTCCCACTAAAGAGGCCAGGGTACCTTGCTGCTTTCTGGTCCTAGTCTATGAGCTCAATCTCTGCCATTCTTCCTTTTCCCCATAAAAAAGTTTCTGCCATTTTTTTCAGCTGAAGCTTTTTCAAAGTTGATGAGCTAAGGCTATTTTACCATTTCAGTTGGTTATGAAGGGTATTTCTTGTGCTAGATCGGCCTGATAGATAGGCCAGATAAAGCCACTATCCTTTGGATGTTCTCATGAGTGGTGTTGCTCAATAAGTTGTTTTGAGCTTGGCCCCATATCTCAGCAAACTGGTCTTAGCTGTTCTTAATTTTCCCCTCTGTGAATTATACACTTCTATAAATATAACATAGGACTCTTTCTGTTTTAAGTGACAAAAATCCAACTCGCTCTCCCTTAGTGAAAAGAGAGACTTTCTGACTTGAAAAGTTTAGGGCATCTGGTTCAGGCATAGCTGGATCCAGGTGCTCCAAATGATATCTCCAGCAATCTGCATCTCATAAACACAGTAAACTGTGCAGGGAGAAGAATCTCTGATTGGCTGGACCTTGGCCTTGTTACTGAGAGTATAGCCAGGATGGCACATCAAATGGAAATCAAGGTGGTATCTCTAGGATAAAAAGGAAAAGATTTTGAGCAGCAAATACAGCAAATGTCAACTACCACAGTACTGGTACAACTGGGTGTCAACACTGACGCTTGGGGGATTTTTGCCTGTCAAGATGGAATGCTTTACTCTCCCCATGGTGGTCACTGCTCCACACACCCTTGTGTCTAGGGCAAGCAGCCTTGATGCTGGATACCGGAACAAGTCCCTGAGATGACACACTTGCCTGTTCTTTCACTCTGTGAGGGACTTTCTTGCCCTTTTTATTTCTCCTTCTGGAAAATAATATGGTGAACTGGCTGATAGCCTGAGCTCTGCAGTGACATAGCCTGGGTTTGAATCATGGCACCATTCTTATTAGTTCTTTGACTTTGGGCAAGTCACTCAACCTTTTTGCACATCCGGATAAGCAGGTGTATTTTCTTCAGCTGCACTTATTTCTTTATCTACTTTTCTTCATCACATACTACAATAGTGTCTTTCCTAAGACGATCAAATGAAATAATAATTGTAAGGGCTCAAAGAGTGCCAGACGTATGGTAAAGGATTAATAGGTATTAGTTATTATGATTCTCACCCTACTGCAGAAATTCCTCCTGGAGAGCTAAACCACTGGTGGGCCAGATTAATCTACTGGATGCTTTACTTGATCCATCCTCCTTCCTTCCTTAGCATCCTCCATACTTTGTCCCATTGGTCCTCTTGGGAACAAGAACATTCTGGTTAAGCATATGAGTTTGGACGTCAGGCAACCCTGGGAATAAATCCTGGAATTACCAGAAGTAATCCAAATACTAACCACATCATTGATGTTGGCCCTAACCACAAGGGCAGCATCCTGGAGACCCTTTGATGGGTATTAAGACCGGGTATTAATCACTGAGTTACTATGTCATTACTGGTTCAGGGCCAGGTGTCCAGGCTTAGGGAACTAGGTGTGTGTGTATGCTGGGTTTACATGCAGGAAACGCTTAAGGGCTTGGGGCAGCTGCTATTTACCAGCTAGTATGGAAGTACCCCAATATTCTAACAATTGGCAGGGCTTTCTGTGCATGCCTCCTGGTAATAAATCCTGACTGTACCACCTACTCATTCTTGCCCTATCCAAGCGTCAGTTTTCACAGCATTTAGCATTACATGGGTTAGCATATAGTAAGAGCCCAATAATACTATTAGTATTAATAATACCTACTATTGTTCATGTTTATTCCTCCATTCCCTACCTCCAGTTTGTTCCAGCTTAGATTTAAATCCTGTGTTTCCACTGAGATTTTGGTACAAGGTATCCTGATTTTTGCCTTAGGTGGAGAAAATATTATTATCAGAAAATAATGATGGTAATCAATTCTTCAGAAATAGAAGGTTATGCTTAGCTTATCAAATCTGGGCTCCATTCCTCCTCCAAGATTATTAACATGCACTGGTATTCAGATTCTTTTTTTCCCTCCACAGTGCTCTGGCAGAGACATTTTGCAAGGTTCAATCCAGGTCTGCATAACACTCTCAGATAAATCTCTGGCTTTGTCACACTGTCGAGCTGCTAATAAAGAGAGCGGGCAAGCATTGTAGCAGGGCTTTCTTTGGTCAGAGAGCCCTGATGGTGTGTCAGGATTATATAATTCACCCTCCTAGGGAATCCAAAAGAAAGATAAATTGTTTGGTTGGGAGAAATTAACCGCAGATTGATCCTATCTGTTTTAATTTAGCGCAGGATGGCTTAGACTACTCCAAAGGAGCAGATGGACTATTGATCTGACAATAGGATAATCAGAGCATCAAAGCTGGGTCGGGGGAGACTTTGGAGCACTTGGGGCTTTGCCAGCATGGCCTTCTTGGAAGGAAAGCTATCCCTTAATTGAGCAAACGCCTTTGCCTGCTAACAGGTCTTATTAGGGCAAGTACTCCCAAGGCTCAGACCTGGCACTGGCACGGAGCTCTCATGTAAAGAGGCTACATCTTATGCCGGGTTTGCTGGCAGAGAGATGCAACTTGGCAGTGGAAGGGGGATAAACTGTCGGGGAGGGGATGTGAGGGAGGGATACCTCTGGGAGGGCACTGTGGAAAGATGGAGATAGAGACAGAGGAGAGCTGGAATTAGAATCAGCGGGTAGAACTCAGACTACAGGGTCTCTCTTTTTCTACCTTCCTTTTCTTTGAAGATGCTTCTGTGCCCCTTCCCCCAGTCTGTTTCATTTCTGCCTTGTCTCTGGGTTCACCCCTGCTCCCCTGCAGCTGCAATAATGCTGTGATTGGCCTGTGGGGACAGAGGTGTGTGCTGGGTCAGGGGCCCCAGGGTGAGCAGTGTCACACTGTCCTGTTGTCCTGAAGCTCTGTTTGTGGCTTTCTCCTGCTGCATCAGGAAGCTCCCAGATGGGTCAGGCAGAGTTCTTGGGCTGCCACAGTGACTGCTATGTCAGGACAAGCTGACACATGAGCCAGCTGAAGACCCAGCCAAGGCCTGAGTATCAAAGGGCAAATGGAGACATAGGGGCCCAGAGAAAGGGCAAATGATTTAAAAAGTGACACTTGGAGTAGAGTTTTGCAAGCTTCCTGGGCCTGACTGAGGAGACCCTGGATTTCCTTACTCCAGGGACCTCTTTGGGGGGTGGGAAAGATAGCAGGTCCTGGAGAGCTGTGATGATCAACTCTGGGTGGTTGTCCATCTAGATTCTGGGGAAGCAGCAGTGGCCTCACTGGACTCATGAAACTTGCATCCTAGCAGGGAGAGGAGGCAATAGAAAAACACATATCAATTATTGAGTGCTAGGAAGATTTTTTTTTTTTTAGATCCTAATATATATATTAGGATCTGAATGTCAAAATGAAACTTTAAAATTAAGCATTGATCACTGACTTTAGGTACCTTATATCATTCTTAATCAAGGTCATTTGTATGGGTGATTTGGTGAATTTGTCTTTTCTGTTTTTTAATTCAACTTTATAGATGGGAAAAAAAAGAGACGAGACCAAGCCTATATACTCAGTTTGGATTTTTCATGTAGCAAAGCCCACTTTGCTTCCGTTTTCTGTGCATTTGAGGGAAAATAGGATTTTTTGATGCCTGAAATGATAATGATTTCTTTTTTCCATCTAAGAGATATATCAACTAAAGGAA
Source organism: Mesoplodon mirus (assembly GCF_964341445.2). Classification (NCBI taxonomy): domain Eukaryota; kingdom Metazoa; phylum Chordata; class Mammalia; order Artiodactyla; family Ziphiidae; genus Mesoplodon; species Mesoplodon mirus. The sequence continues at coordinate 10,864,311 of NC_138992.1, forward strand.
CAGCAAGATTCTTGCCATAGTGGAAAAATAATAAAGTATATTAATAGCTGAACAAATGGATCTTGCTGGGAAATATTTTAGACTTTCAGTGGTCTCATGGAGACAGAGTATTCCTTAAACCTAAAAACTTTTTTTTCCTTCTTTTGGATTTTTTAACAAAAAGACTAACACACCTTTCAATTAAAACTGCTGAACCATTTGAAGTTCAGCTGTTCAAACCCCAGTGTAACCAGAGGCCCTGAATGCACAGAACGCCGAAGCCCACACGTTGGTGTCCTTTTGCTAAGAATCCTGGATTGACTGTCCTCTGCTTTCCCTCCTTTTCAAAACTGCTGTGCTCACTGGGCCTTGGCTCTCAATATGTGGCTGTAAAAGCAATGATTCTTATGCAAACATAGAGAGTGAAAGAATGAGGACAGACTGTGTTTCTTCTAAGATGACTTAATAGTGAAGAGGATCTTCTACTTGATGCCTCCAAGCTATTTAGTCTGAGGGAAAATATGAATCAAGCCCATTAGCAGCCACAGAAGTTTGCGTAAGAGTTTCATGCGAGATGGGGTGATCTAGGGACAGCTTGGTCCAGGGGAAATACAGATTTTGGACTCAACAAGCCTGGTTTTGAGTTCTGGCCCCAAACTGGCTACCTGTGTGACTTTGAGCTGTCTGACCTTGGACAGGGTATTAGTCAAGGTCTCCTGAGGAAGAGAACCGGTAAGATATATATCCTATCAAGAAAAGTTCTACGATTGGCTGTCTGCAAGCTGGAGGTCCAGGAAGGTGGGTGGTGTAATTCAGCCCAAGTCTGAAGGTCTGAGAATCATGGGAGCCTATGGTGTAAGTCTCTGTCTGAGGGCAGGAGAAGATCGATGTTCCAGCTCAAGTAGTCAGACAGAAAAGGTCAAATTCTCCATTCCTCTGCCTTTTTGTTCGATTCAGGCCCTCAAAGGATTGAATGATGCCCACCCATACTGGAGAGGGCAGTCTGCTTCACTCTACCTATGCAAATGCTTATCTCATCTAGAAACACATCCACGGACACACCCAGATATCATGATCAGCCAGATATTGAGGTACCCTGTGAACCAGTCTGGCTGACACATAAAAAGAATCATCACAGACAGTTGCCTAACCATTCTTATCTTCAGTTCCCCTACCTTTAGCAAGGAAAGTAATAATATCTCTTGTGATGGTTAAGAAGATTAATGAGTTCACATGTTTAAAACATGTAACAGTGCCTAGCACACAGTAAGCATGACATAACATGATAAAAACGTTGCTTATTTTACCTCCTCCCTTCCAATTTTTATAATGTGATACTAAAACGTCTTTCAAAAAAAAGTTAGTTATGACTCAAACTGAGATCATTCTGGATCTCAGTTTTCTGACTCATGGAATGGAGTTATTATTATGCAGTTCAGGTTGTTTTAATGTCATGAAATAGTGCAGTGTTTTGTAAACAGTAATGTACTAAGCAAATGGAACCTAATTTAGCCCATGTAATTCTTTTGAGTTTAAACTTTTCCATTTAGAAAGTCTGATTTTTTTCACTAATTTAATCCCTATTCAGTGAATTAAAAGAAAAATAACCTTTAAATAGGCCCTGATCTATTTTAACATTTATTACTGGTGGTTGGCATTGAGAGACTTCAGGATTTTCACTAAAAATATTATGCAAAAATCTATACAATGCATTAAAACAATTATGAAAATATGACAAATGAGCAAAACAGCCTGTTATTTATTAGTAGACCTGATGGCTATGGGAGCCTCACTTGGAACACTTAGAGATAGACTTCAGGAATAATTGAGTGCAATCTAACCTAATTCATTGGAATTATTCACTGAGTATCTTCTACTAAATATCAGGTACTGCACTGGAAGAGTAAGGTTAACATTTAAATTTCTCTGCCTTCAAGGAATTCTGAGTCTAAGAGGGAGATGTGAAGCTATAATACGAGACAGAATATGAGGTGGCCTAAATTTTGTGTGACTTTGGAGAAGAAAGCTATTCCATTAAGTGAATGGGAATAGAATCGCAGGTTTCTAAAAGTCAGAGGAGAACTTAAAAGGTGAACTAATCTAATCTTCTGTGCAATTAAAAGTTCTTTCCATAATATCATTCATTCATATGTCAATTTATTTGCTTACTTATTCCACAACTCCTGAATGCCTGCTGTATGTCGCAGGTATAGGAGAGGAAGGGGTTAACAGGACATTGTGTTAGTCAGCATTCTCCAGAGAAACAGAACTAACAGGATGTATATTTATTCAATATATCTGTATCTATATCTTTATCTACCTATATCTATCTACCTACCTACCTACCTACCTATCTACCTATCTATATCTATATCTATCTGTCTATCATCCATCTATTTAGAGAGAGATTTATTTTAAGCAATTGACCCTCAAGATTGTGGAGGCTGGCAAGTCCAAAACTGGCAGAGTAGGCCTGCAGGCTGGAGACCCAGGGAAGTGTTTGCAGTTCAAGTCCAAAGGCAAAATTCCTTCTTGCTCAGGGAGGTCACTCTTTTCTCCCAGACCTAGATGAGGCCCTCCCACATGTGGAGGGTACTCTGCTTTACTCAAAGTCTATTGATTTAAATGTTATGTCATCAAAAACATACCTTCACAGAATCATCTAGAATAATGTTTGACCATAAATGGGTACCATGGCCTAGTCAATTTGCCACAGAGAATTAGCCATTAAAAACATCATTCTTGCCCCTGAGGGCCTCACAATATTGAGTGAGAAACATGAGCAAAAAGGCTACTGCTCTGTGGAATTATTGTTAGTGATAGAGGAAAAGTCCAGGCACCATTGGAGGCACATAGGAGGGGACAGCTAATCTAACCTGAGGATATCAGGGAGAACGTCTCAGAAAATGGACAGGCAAGCTGGATCCTGTAAGTTGAACTGTATAAAGCCTTGGCCAAATAGAGAAGAGAATAACATATAATAAAATACAGGAATTGGAAAGGAAAAATACACACACACACACACACACACGGGTACCTATAATCACAGATTGAAAATTGAAGGCTGTCAAAGACAACCTGGTTATTGTGACGGACCATTATTTATTTGTTTTAATGACTGAAGTTGTAGTAGCAGCTAGGTGGTCTCCCATAAAGTTCAGGTCATATGTACTAAAATTGCTCTGTTTAAAATGTCTTTTCTCCAATGCCTACATTTTTACCATTAGCAATACTTTCCTCTTGTTGCAATTTTCTTCCAGTATGAATTCCATTTCCAATAATGTGACATCTCTTAATGAACATGTGCCTGACACTGTAAAAATAATATATCTAAACCCCAATAAAGTCTACATAGTAGATAATTTTATATCCATATGGAAAGTGAGAAGATGGATGATTACAGATGGGTTAATTACTTGTCTGTGGTTACATAGTTATTAAATGGAAAAGGCAAAATTTGAATTTAGGATTTTCTTGCTCTAGCTATTTCAGCTACTCCAGGGGGTCTTGAGAAAACTGGCTACTGGATCCAGGCCAGTAGCCGAAATGAGTGAAACAGGTGTGTGTAAATGCACATAACACCTGTGTGACAGGTGGGGACTGCAGTGAATTGGAGAGCTCATGACTTATCCAAAAGGGCAGGTGCTACTCAGTCCCAGCCAAATGTTCCCCTTGGGAAAGCAGGCCCTGTGTTGCTAGAACCCCAGTTTTCAAGAAAAACTGGAATTCTGTTTGTTTTTTTTTTGAAATATCAAATCTTTTTATTTTTAAGTACTGGCCCCAATACAAAAAAAAAAAAACACCATGGGGGCCAAATAAAATATGTCTAATGGCTGGGAGGTTCCCATGAGTCACTGATCTATACTGTTATTCCTCCCAAGATGTAAATATTTCTAACACATTAGCATGGTAGCACCTCAGAGTGTTTATTTTAATTTTTTTAAAGATTTCTCATTTATTTATTTGATTTATTTTTGACTGTGTTGGGTCTTATTTGCTGCACGTGGGCTCTGTTGAGGTGAGTGAGCTCAGTAGTTGTGGCACGCGGGCTTAGTTGCCCCACGGCATGTGGGATCTTAGTTCCCTGACCAGGGATCGAACCCACGTCCCCTCCATTATAAGGCGGATTCTCTACCCCTGGACCACCAGGGACGTCCCACCTCAGAGTGTTTAAATATGTAGTAATAATATTTGTGAAGCCAAACGTTCTCTCATGACTTTCACTATAATCACGTGAGGCAGACGGGGAAATGATTGTTACATTCCTATTGACCTTGAAGCAGCTGAGGGTAAAGAGAATTAGCAAACCTGTCCTAGGACACTGGTGATGGAAGAAGGACTCATATCCACCAGCCTAATGCAGTCTCCATTATATTATGTAACTTTCTTCAACACTGTTCAACTGGTAAAAATTTCAACTATGCAAGAAGCTTAAATTCTAGAGATCTGCTATTCAACATTGTGCCTACATTTAACAATACTGTCTTGTGCACTTGAGATTATGTTGGGTGGGTAGATCTCATGTTAAGGTTCTTAACACACACACACACACACACACACACACACACACACACAGAGAGAAAGAATTAAACTAACCAGGTATCTAGAACAAAAGGGAAAAAAGTCAATGGTGTATCATAGGCTGGCATTTGAGGAAATTAGAGAAATAGAAATGCAGACAGAAATAGTTAAGGATCAGAGCTAAGCTGGGAGGTCAAGTCTTGGCTAATCTTTTTTTTTTTTTTTTGCGGTACGCGGGCCTCTCACTGTTGTGGCCTCTCCCGTTGCAGAAAACAGGCTCCGGATGCGCAGGCTCAGCGGTCATGGCTCACGGGCCCAGCTGCTCCGCGGCATGTGGGATCTTCCGGGACCGGGGCACGAACCCGTGTCCCCTGCATCGGCAGGCGTACTCTCAACCACTGCGCCACCAGGGAAGCCCTTGACTAATCTTGGACCTCCTAGAAAGGGGTGGGATGTGGAACACCCTGACACTAGCCCAGAGCCCTTCCAAAGTGGACATCAGTTCAGGGGTCTGATGGAATCTCCTTGCTTACAAAGACACTGGCATTCAAAGAAGCCTTAAAATTTTCTAATGATGCATTCATTGAATACACAGTTACCAAGGACCTACTGTGTTCCAAGTGGCCTGTGACTTGTCTTCTTTCTCTATTCCTCCCCTCCCACACTGAAGTGAGATCTATAAGCTGTAGCCCTGGGACTGATGAATGATTGGCTTTATTTGAAAATAGAAACCACTTTTTGTTCTGTTTGTCCTAATCATGGAAATGGTTGTCCTTGGGAGAGAGTGAGGAGATAGGAACTGGGTTCTGAAAACAACTTGGTCTTCTGCTTTAAGAGACTGTGGTACCACCAGCAGCTTTCCCCTGACTCCTTTAGGCCAAAATGAAATAGATGAGTATCTAAAAATCTGAATAATATGTGAAGGACAGATAACTCCATTTGTAGTGTTAATTGGCATACGCTCACTTCTCTGCCTTCTGTAAAATATAATCCTATATGATACTATATGAAGCATTATGATATGATACAATACAGGCTCTGCTGTTTAAAGAGAGTCTGGAACTCTATAGAAGTGAGGGGTTTAGTCAACAAAGTTGTATTAGGTGTCTCCTATTTGCCAGCTACTATAGTAAGCCTTGGGGATACAGAGGAGATAAGACTCCTCTCTACCCTCGAGTATCCTAGTAGGGATGAGAAACCTGTAAAGACTTTTCAATACCATAGTGTAAGTGATGAGCAGGACCCCAAGGGGCTCATGGGAGTGATGGGAGCCTGGTGGAGTCTGGAGGATGAGGGAAGACCCTTGGAAGAGGTAACTCTGGATTTTGGAAATGGTAGTTATCATCATTTGAAGCCTTGTGGGGAAAATGCAACCTGTGGACTGCTTTAAGGTAATGTCAGGCCTGTGGACAGTGACACATGGTGGAAATAGGGCAGGATGTTGGGCTAGGGCAAGTCAAGATGGTGGAAATAAACATGAAGTAGACACAGGTAGAGGAAAGGACCTGGAGCCTGGATGAACAGGGAGCTATGTGGGAGGGTGGCATTCGGGTGTACTCAGGCAATACAGCTAAAGAACAGAAAATAAGAAAAGGACCTGAGGGCAAGGTAAAGGGCTGCGAAGAAACTAGTCAGGGACTAGAGACCACAAAGATACAACAGAATCCAGAACAGCCATCTAAAAATTAGACATCCGACTCCAGTGTCAGCATCTCCAGGACTTGATTCTGAGGAAGCGTTCCCTCCTCGTGTCCTTCCCAGGAGGATAGGACAGGAGCTAATCCTTCAGCTAAGATCAGAGGAGACTGGTGGGAACACCTGGCTGGCATAGGCTATCAAGGGCAGGAATTAGAGGAAATTTCCTATTGACCAGTTATCTAACATTTTGATGAGTGATTCTAGGCTGTGTCATCTCAAATGATCTCAAGTGATACCAAATGGCTTAACCAATGAAACTTTTTTTTTCTAATTTTTTGCCACATGCCATGAACTATTCATGAGCCATGATATCCAAGTTCAGTTTTACCTAAACATTTTTATGCATAAATTAATATGTCATCACGACAACCCATGTCATTATGAAAGGTGGTCTCCTGGGCTGATGGTGGCTTGGCTTTTTTCCAGTTATGACATATACTTTCAAACGCAAAGCAAGCTAGTATTTCCTCTCCATTCTCACTGCAGAGGAAAGTCATAGGAAATATACAGAGCAGATATTAAATGCTGCACTCTGTTCTCCACACAAATTGTAATTATTTTCCGATATTCTTGGACATCTTTCTCTGTGTTGGTTGTTGAAAGTCATTACGTTGGGAAGTTATCAAAGCAGCTCCAGGTAGGTGGAAAACCCCTCTTAGAAAACAATAATTTAAATAAATAACTTTAATAACCACCTGTAAGGCTGGTGTAATTTTATCTATATTACAAATGAGGAAAGAGAAGCTCAGACAGGTTAGTAGAAACAGTACATCATGGTAAAGCCACTATCTGATTCAATCTCAGCTCTGCACTCACCAACTGTACAACTGTGGGTACTCTTAGCTTTTGTTTTCTTTCCTCATGTCCACAATCTCCCTTCGTCTCTCCATAAACACGCTGTTGTTTCTCTAGTATATTCCACTTTAATAAATGGAGCCACCAATCACCCAATTGATGAAGTCTGATTCTTGGGCATTATTTTTGCCTCTTCAGCTTCCTCATTCCTCATACCTAATCCATCAAGTCTTGCTGCTTACACACTGGATACTTTCCAAACCTGTCTGCTTCCCTCTACCCCCAGTACTTCCATCCATGGTTCATCTTCTCACTTCTGGTCTCCCTGCATCTTCCTCTGCCCACCCTGATTCAAAAACATTCTCTACTTGCATCCAGAGAGTACTTACTTTTATTTATTTATTTTCCAGACTTTTATTTTTTATTTTATGTTTTCACGGTAAGACATTTTATTTTAAATATAGCAGTGTGTACATGCCAATCCCAAACTCCCAATCTATCCAGAGGGTACTTTGAAAGCCCCAACTCTAATTCTATAACTACTCACTTTACAATCTTTTTATGGTTCTCTGCAGCCCTGAAGATAAAATCCCAAATTCTTCATGTGCTTAACAAAACCCTGTATCTACCTCTCCAGGCCTATCTCCTGCCACATCCCCTCTTTTCCATGCTTCGGTCATTCAGGACTTTTCTTCAGCACCTCCAGGTGTGTGGGTCACACACTCTTTCTTATCACATAACCTGCACACTTTCCTTTTTCTTCCCTCTCCCTGGAAGGCTCTGCTCCTCCCTTTCCCCCTTTTCCTTGGTCTGGCTAACTTCTACTCATCCCTTGGCTTCTTCCTGACTGTTGACCTGGTTCAGGGACCTATATTATATGATCCCACGAAACTCTGAACTTCTCCCTCCTGATACTCACCACACTTGTCATTTCTTCTTCAGTGTGTGTCTTCTCAAATGGATTACAAGTTCCAGGCTCAGTGCTACAGGTTTAGTGCTTACCACATAGTAGTTGCTCAGTAAACATTTACTGAATGAATGCATATGTAAATGGGGACCTTGCAAAATTAGGTAGGTAAAAGAGTTATATAGATCCTAGAACATAGTAAATATTTCATCAAAAATAGCTCTTATACAGTATACTTTGATCTCAAAGTTGATAAAGCAGAATGGAGAATGGAACCTTGGTCTCCCTGGTTAAAAAAAACCACGTCCTTTCCACCGTATCACTTTATTTGCAGTTCTAACTTAAAGGTCAATTCTTGTTGTTTTAGTTTTCCAAACTGAGTAGAGTGTAATCCTCTTCTTGTTGAAGGCTTTCCATGAATTAGACTTGCTTATTGAGAGAAAGAAATGATCTACCTTTAAATAAAATTCAGTAAATTTCTTGGCCCAGGTCAAGTTGACCAGACTCCTTACCAGGCATGAGAAATTGCCATATTGGCCAAAACTGTGGAAGATACAAGTGTGGACTATTGGCCCAAGAGGAGTTGAGTCCATGGAGTCAGGGTCAAGTTGAACAGACAAAGCGGGGTGATACAATCTCTGAAGCAGACACAAGTATAATTTACACATAGCTGGATGTGTCTGGCTCCCATCCCTTCTTCTCTGACCTGGCTTACTATTGCTTAATTGCTCCACAAAGTCTGGTTTCCCTCACACTTGACAAATGTGAAATCTGCAGGCAAACAATGGATCCGTTAACCCAAACTCCACCAGTATTGTAAAGACTTGTGATGTGTATTAAGAATGTAAGACATCTGAAAGAAGAACAACAGGAAAACAATGTCTTACATTTATGCAGCACTTTATAGTTTATAAATATCCTTTATATTTATAAACATATAAATATCCTGTAATCCTTACAAAGCCCAGCAAATTAGGACTGTATAGTCTAAGAGCACTTAGTGGGTATTCCTGTATGCCATACAGAGCGGTGGGGTTTGTTTAGTCCAGGAGGAGATAATGGAATAAATTTGTCATTGGAGAAAAAACATTGAAAAAGGAGTCTGAAGGTCTGACTTCTAGTGCTGCTTTAAATTTTTTTCAGCTGGGCAGTTCTCAAAGATCATTTCACTTTTCTGAACTTGATTTCCTTTTCTAAAGTGAGGGTCATAATAACTTCCCTGACTGCCTAATAGGGTTATTTTGAAATTTAGTAAGTTAATAAATAGAAAACATTTTATAACTGTAAGGTAATATTCAAAAATAAAGTATTATTTTTGCTATTATGAATGTTATAGAGGATATATAATATAATGACAATTGTTATTTAATATCAATGACAAGAAATGATAATAAAATAATCATTGGTGTTGACTAATATTAATCATCAATTATTATACATGAGAGAGAGAAAGCAGAGGCTGGGTTACTCCTCCTTCCCTTCCTCCCTCCCTCCCTCCCTCCCTTCCTTTTTTCCTTCCTCCCTCCCTCCCTCTCTCCCTTCCTCCCTCCCTCCCTCCCTTCCTCCCTCCCTTCCTTCCCCCTCCCTCCCTTCCTCCCTTCCTTCCTCCCTCCCTCCCTCCCTTCCTTCCTCCCTTCCTTCCCCCTCCCTCCCTTCCTCCCTCCCTTCCTTCCTTCCTTCCTCCCTCCCTCCCTCCCTCCCTTCCTTCCTCCCTCCCTCCCTGCCTCCCTCCCTCCCTTCCTCCCTCCCTCCCTTCCTTCCTTCCTTCCTTCCTACCTTCCTTCCCTCCCTCCCTCCTAATTTCCTTCTTTCATTTTCAAACCACATTCACATTAATTTGATCCTGGCAGTGACCTCGGGAGAGAAAAATAGTGGTTGCTCTTATCCTCATTTTTTAGGAGAAGAAAAGGAGACACAAATTTGAGTGATTTGCCCCAGATCACAGAAAGTGGCCACGGCTGAATTGGAACAAGCATATAAATCTCTGATTCCTGGTCCAGGGCCCTTCCCAGTAATCACACTACTTCTTAAAGTTACAGCTCACTGGCCGTAAGGTTCTAAAAGGAGTGCTCACTGGGGAAACAGAGGAAACCAAAAAAGATCTGGATCCCTGTGGGTTTGCATTTAAGGGCGTGATGTCTCCCTGGAACACAGGATCACCCTGAGAAGTTTGACATCCTCACACCTTGAGACATGCTGGAGCTGAGAAAGGCTTAGGGAGCTACAGATTCCCACAGGCTACCTCAGCATTACCTGAGGGAATGTGTTCTTAGGGTGTGATGGAGGGCAGAACGATCAGGACCTGCTCCAGACACTTTACATGCATGATATCATTTAATCTTCCTAGCAAGTACACAATACAGGTGCTTAACTATCCGCACTTTTTAGATTTGAGAATTATGGCAGAAGAGGTTAAATGATTTGTCACAAGGCATTCAATTAACTCTTGATGGGGCTGGGATGTGCCTGCAGAAAGTCTGGGGTCAGGGTTAATAAGAGTAACCAGTGAGCTCGTCTACCTCATATGTACGTACACGTAGGCCTGTATGTTTGAGTTGTTCTCTGGTATGTTTGAAGTAAATGAATTTATTGTATTTATAATGTCACTTTACAGTCAGTCCTGTTATTTTCTGTTTTAAAGCCCTAGCTTGGGGAATTTTTAATCTCTCAAGTTAATTTCTCAGTAATGATTCCCATTACACAGCAGAGGTAACTTCTTATTTATCTTCATTACCCTTTCAGATTCCCAGCACCGTGCCTGCTCCATAGTATATGTGCATGAAATATTTGCTGAATGAATTTATGACACTTTTTTCCTACTATCATTTTTGCAGTCTTTTGAAAATGTGGATGGATATATCTCTTAGAAACCTTCTTTGCTTGTAAAAGGTTGATTAGAAGGAAACTCGACTCCCTTGGAAGAGTTATTTTATTGATCTCTGAAATTATGGTTGTATTAGTGTTACTCCCTGCACCTGGGTATTTGGGACTATGGCAGAGGAATTATTAATGTCTTCTGAAGATTCAATAATGTTTGATCGGCTCAAATTTCTGGGTCTCAATTTATTTTCTCATCTGTAAAATAAGAAAGATTAGATAGCATTTAACTTATCAGCATTAAGATTTCATGATCTGGGGCTTCCCTGGTGGCTCAGTGGTTGAGAGTCCACCTACCGATGCAGGGGACACGGGTTCGTGCCCCGGTCCAGGAAGATCCCACATGCCGCGGAGCGGCTGGGCCCGTAAACCATGGCCGCTGAGCCTGCGTGTCCGGAGCCTGTGCTCTGCAACGGGAGAGGCCCACATACAACAAAACAAAACAAAACAAAAAAAAGATTTCATGATCTTATTCAGATCATTTAGATATTTCCAAACACCCTGATATTTGGCATTACAGTCTCAGCTATCTGGATATCACATTGGCTTTTCTAACTTTTATATACATTCCTAATGAAGTTGCCAAGTGTGGCTTCTGCCTGGATGCTCTTCCTTAGGAAACGGTCATCCTTCAAGAGCTAGATTTGACATCACCTGCCTGGAGAGGTGATGCCTCTCCCAATCCTCTCTCATCTTCCCTCCCAATATCTCCCTGAATTGTCCAGGGTGAGTAGGTTCCTTATCACCTCAGGTTCCATTGCACCCTGAATGTGTCTCTGTTATTGGACTTATATTTTTGGTTTGTAATTGTTTATTTAAACTTTCTTTCATTCAGTCTGTGATTACCTGGAAAAGGGTATATTTCTTCCTCTTGAGGTTGCTGAACTTACCCCATGTGTTTCCTAATAAAGAAGCCTGGCTTTGGTATCAGGGTGATGGTGGCCTCGTAGAATGAGTTTGGGAGTGTCCCTCCCTCTGCTATATTTTGGAAGAGTTTGAGAAGGATGGGTGTTAGCTCTTCTGTAAATGTTGGATAGAATTCACCTGTGAAGCCATCTGGTCCTGGGCTTTTGTTTGTTGGAAGATTTTTAATCACATTTTCAGTTTCAGTGCTTGTGATTGGTCTGTTCATATTTTCTATTTCTTCCTGGTTCAGTCTCAGAAGGTTGTACTTTTCTAAGAATTTGTCCATTTCTTCCAGGTTGTCCATTTTATTGGCATAGAATTGCTTGTAGTAATCTGTAATGATCCTTTGTATTTCTGCAGTGTCAGTTGTTACTTCTCCTTTTTCATTTCTAATTCTGTTGATTTGAGTCTTCTCCCTTTTTTTCTTGATTTGTGACCACCGAGAGGGGTGGGATAGGAAGGTTGGGAGGGAGACTCAAGAGGGAGTGGATATGGGGATATATGTATACATGTAGCTGATTCACTTTGTTATACAGCAGAAACTAACACAACATTATAAAGCAATTATACTCCAATAAAGATGTTTAAAAAATTTTTAAAAATAGAATACAGAAAAAAAAAAAAAAGAAAAAGCCTGCATGGAATAAAGCAGAGTTGGGAGAGGGAAAGAAGTGTGTATTGACATCATCATTTGAATACCTGAATCCAGCTGTCTCTGAAGCTAGGTATTTCTGGACTTTTTGTTCAGTTGATTGGGTGAAAACATGCCTCTCCCTTTTCTTCATTCTAGATTCAGTTGGATTCTTATCACTTGCAACTGAAAGATTCATAGTTTTGGACCTCAGGGGTCTCGTTTACTGGTAGAGAAAAAAAATGTAATTGAACAATTGCAACAGAGTTCTAGGAAGGAGTTCATTCAGTGCACAGGGTGCTGCTACAAGAGCTCAGCAGAGGTGCTCCTAAGCTACCCAGCCTTGGTACTCAAGATCAGCAGCATCAACAAACATCACCTGAGAGTTTGCTAGAACTGCATTCCCCACCTCAGCCCTACTGAATGGGAACCTGCATATTAACAAGTTCCCCAGGTGATTTATGTTTACATTGAAGTTTGAGAAGAGCTGCTATAAAGGACAAGGAGAGGTATATACTAGGGATATTATCCCATAAAGGGTGACACCTGAGATGAATTTTGAATGATGATTATTAGTACCCACTCCAGGAAGAACTGTGGGAAACGGGGAGGGGACATGAGCTTCCAGGCAGACAGAGCAGTCATAAGAGAAACCAGAGTGGTGACAACTGGGAACATAAGGTGAGCAGGAAATGGTGGGAAAGGAGGCTGAAGAAGTGGATCAGATATGGTTTGTAGTGAGTCATGGGAGACCCTTTACAATAGCAGCGCATTATTTTGAGGGGTCTTCAGGGCAAGCTGGTGACTTTATTGACTGGAAATCCATGGTGAAGGGAGGAGTTTACTTACTATATGGCTCTCTTAGCAGCCATTACTCTGAGGAATGATCCACTTCCTGGATTTATCATCACTATAGTTAGAAAGCCTTACAAATTACCATTGATCTTCCAAATACATGCTGCCCATATTACATCCTCAATAGTCAAATTTCTTCTTTTCCACATTGCTGGGCTTTGCCTTTTAATGGCTAGTCTTGAATTGATTCAAGACAGGGGATTAATGGCAAATCTTACACCTTCCCCAGAAGACTACTTCTGATTGTGTTCTGATATTCACCACAGTCAGTACGATCCCTGAGACATTCCTACCAGCTCCCAAAGATATGGTTTGGCAGAAATGTCTCTTCTTATGTTCCTTTGTGCACATCTCTTGAAGTCTGTGGCAAGATGGGAGAAGATGGAAATTAGAATAAAACTGTGGATAAAAAAGTGAAGCAAGATGAGATTACATTAAATTTATGACATGACAGGGCAGGCTCATTTTGCTTCGTGAATAATGGTTAATCACTGTTTGAATCAGAAACTATTTACTAGCTGGTTCTCATAAATCAGGGTTGGGGAGTAGAAATATTTATCATGGGCTAATATCATGTGACTTTAATATAGCCAAATATTTTAATAAGATTAAAGATTCTTAGACACAAATGTTTTAAATGATAGCAGATCTCAAGGCCCTAAGAGAGGAACCTAAAGATTTTTGAAGCCAAGCCCTGCCCTTTAAAAACTGAACTTTAACAATGTCTGTGCTCTCTCCCCAACCTGGTTCCTCCTGCCTCCTCTGCCCTCGGCAGTTGAGATGTGGCCAGATTTATGGTACCTGGGTCATTTTCTTAACTACTTTTTCCATTTTGTACAAGCTATTAAATGTAATTTATGAGAGTGAGGAATACATTCTAAATGTGAACACTTTTACAACTATTGGGGTGGGTCAGATGAAGGAGGCTGCTTGATGTAGAGGAATAAGCACTGGCTGGTAAACCTAGAGTAATCAGATTTAATTTCAATCCCTAAATTTGCTGTGTGACCTTGACCAAGTCACTGCTCATCTCTGGTCTTCGTCCATAAAATAAAGGGCTTGGTCTGTCTTGCTCACACCCTTCTGCTGCCCAGATTAGTTCATCTCAAGGACATGACTTGGTGCCCATCACCTGTGTATGTAAAAAGTATGTACAATTTTTTTGAGGGGAAAAGATTGGCAGTAAAAGAGAAAAGTGATCCTGGGTTCTTACTGGAAGGGCAAGGTGGAGTTGGGATCAATTTCTTAAAAGATGGGCTATATCAAATATATTCAAATGCTAAGGGGGGGACTTCCCTGGTGGCACAGTGGTTAAGAATCCACCTGCCAACGCAGGGGACACGGGTTGACCCCTGGTCCAGGAAGATCCCACATGCCGTGGAGCAAATAAGCCCGTGCACCACAACTACTGAGCCTGCGTTCTAGAGCCTGCGAGCCACAACTACTGAGCCCGCGAGCCACAACTACTGAAGCCCGCATGCCTAGAGCCTGTGCTCCATGACAAGAGAAGCCACCGTAGTGAGAAGCCCACGCACTGCAACAAAGAGTAGCCCCCGCTCACTGCAACTAGAGAAAGCCTGTGCGCAGCAACAAAGACCCAACACAGTCAAAAATTAATAAAATAAAATAAATAAATTTATTTAAAAAATGCTAATGGGAAAGGATCTGGCAGAAGGAGATTTTATGTAGGGAGAAAATAGATTGTTGTTAGCTTAAGAGCTTCTGAGCAGGACGGAAGAGATGGGATCCAAAGTGTAAGAGGAGGGAGGGATGTTGTATGAAAGAGTTGTCTATTATAGTGGGAGGAGGCTTGGAGAGCATGACTTAGATGGCTTTTGTAAATTTGCAGCAGAGAAACTGAGCATGTTCTGATGGCTTTTGTTTTCTCTGAGAAACCAGATGCCAGGTTATTGGCTACTAGAGCACTGGGACCGAGGGTGGAGTATGACGTTCTAAAGAAATGAAAAATTTTGAAATTAGTTGTGGAAAGTTGGAGAAAGTGTTAGCAAGAGAAACATATAAATATTTTCAAGGTCCAGTAGGGGTGATGATCATTAATGTAGAGTTGTGGCTTGTTCCAGTATACTTACTGTGCTTGATAATTTTAGTTTGTTCCTTAAAAATCACCCCTACCCCTCCAGAGGCTGACCTCTGTGGCTACATTTACCATCTCTTTTGCCCTTTGGGAAGTTTCGTTGATGGAAAATCCCAGCAGAAAGTCAGCAAGGAGGAGAAGAAGGTTGTGGTGTTTATTCCATGGACTCCTTCATTATAGAGGTTGCCAGAGTTTCAACCACATCTCTCAACTGAAGGTCATGGATCCTGCCAGGTAGCCCTGTCCCTGGGATTGGGTAGGGACTCCTCCTTTATCCCCTCTCAGGCCTTGGAGAGATCAGTTCACCTTGGCTGTCCCTGGTAATCCTGGTATTACAAGATCCTTTGTGGGTTTCCCAATACACTGCCCGCAGCTTTGTGAACAGCACCTGTATTAGCTTTTTTCTGGAACACCGATTTGAGTTTGCTATATGTTTCTTGCTGGGATCTTGATTGAAATATCCTATTAAATCTTTCTCTCCAGCCATGCTCAACTGCCCATATACAGAGAAAAGCGTTCAAGGATAGGGTTTTTGTAGTTAAGTATAAAAAAGGGACAGATGAGGAGGGAGGGACAGAAGAAAATGGAATATTTTTGTCCAAGAGTCACTGAAACGATAGGTCCTGTGAACTGCTTAGGGCAGGAGATGAACTGCTCCTGGTTTAGGGCACTGAGATCAATTTACAGTAAGCTTCAATGTTGGAAAATCGGAGGAATATGAAGAGGTGACTAAGAAGATGGAGGAGAAGTTGTGATCAGACAGCGGAGAGGCCGAACCAGAAACTTCAGAGGCAGAACAATGTCAGGTGATGATAACCTGAGAGTTAGAGGATGGTTACCTGGGAGTTAGTGGAAGTGGGTAAAGCAGAATTTGAGAAGGAAGTTCATGGTGTTGAGAAGCCAAGTTACAGGATAACTCCTCTGTGTAGTCATTGAAGTCACAAATGACAATGTAGGTATTGAGTTTGAGGAAAACACTCTGAGTCAGAAGCCAGATTCTTTTTTACTTTTTTTTTTTTTGCAGTACATGGGCCTCTCACTGTTGTGGCCTCTCCCGTTGCGGAGCACAGGCTCCGGACGCGCAGGCTCAGTGGCCATGGCTCATGGGCCCAGCCGCTCCGCAGCACTTGGTATCCTCCTGGACCGGGGCACGAGCCCGTGTCCCCTGCATCAGCAGGTGGACTCTCAACCACTGTGTCACCAGGGAAGCCCCAGATTCTTTTTAATTAAAAAAATATTTTATTAAAAAATTTTAATACATTTTAAAAGGTTACTTTACATTTACAGTTACTGCAAAATATTGGCTATATTCCCTGTTTTGTATAATACCTTCTTGAGCCCATCTTACACCCAATAGTTTGTACCCCCCACTCCTCCACCCCTCTGTTGCCCCTTCCCCCTCTCCCCACTGGTAACCACTAGTTTGTCCTTTATATCTGTGAGTCTGCTTCCTTTTTGTTATATTCACTAGTTTGCTGTATTTTTTAGATTCCACATATAAGTGATATCATACAGTATTTGTCTTTCTTTGTCTGACTTATTTCACTAAGCATAATACCCTCTAGGTCTATCCATGTTGCTGCAGATGGCAAAATCTCATTCTTTTTTATGGTTGCATTGTATTCCATTGTGTATATATACCACATCCTCTTTATCCATTCATCTATTTTTTTTAATTTTATTTTTTATCCATTCATCTGTTGATGGACACTTAGGTAGCTTCCATATTTTAGAAGCCAGATGCTTTAGTGAATGAGAGGGAGTAACTAAGCGTTCAGTAAACGACAGAAGGTAGTCGGCAGGAGTAGTTGAAGTAGATATCTTGAGCCTTAAAAGAACAGAGTTGTCAGAAAAGTGACAAGAAGCCCCAAAATGGACAGAGAATAGTGTATTTACCTGCTTCAGGACTGTGTTAAAACAAAAATGGCTGTTGAAAGACTGTAGGGGAAGTGATGTCTTTAGGGGAGAGCCAGGGTTCTGTTAAGGAAAGAAAATGTAGCGAATGATCTGAGAAGAGCTGTACATTATAGAGGAGTTTTCTGGAGATGCATTTCCAGAGGACAGAGTAGACATATGTGTAGGGGAGTATGGAATAGAGAGCTTGGCCTGGGTCAATGGCCAGCCCAGGAATTCAAAGGCATTGCTTCACCGTGGAACTTCTACATATGGAAAGTGATAAGCAAGGTGAGATGAAGTTATTCCTGTTGGCGTATTTGTAGAGGGTGAGCATTAGGCATAGTGGATGGAGGGCCAGGGTTACCAGGCTTGGGAAGCTCTCCCCAGTCTCAGTATCCAGGGCTTATGGGAATGTGGGGTCAGCTTTTCCCTCTTCTGGTTTGTGCTGTTTCACCTCCTGGGATTAAAATCCTGTCGGCATATCTGCTTTGGGATAACATATCCATGTATCTGTTCATCGGTTCAATTATTTATTTGATGAACGTACTCAGTAAGAATCAACAGGTAATTGGTTCATTAGGTAGAAGTTATTGGAAGCTTGCCTTTGATTCAACAAAACAAAACAAAACCCTAACAAATTTCTTCCACTGTGTTCTGGCCACATTGGCTTTCTTTCTGCTACTGGAACAAAGAATCCAAATTTGTTCACTTTTTGGGCTCTTAGCATTTTGTTTTTTTCCTCTGGAATGGTCTTTCATCCACATCTGTGCATCATTCACTCCTTCACTTTGGGTGAAATTTTTGCTCAGTGTCACCTCCTCTGGGATTCCTTCAGGTACCAGCCTATTAAACCCCCCTTATCGTATTCTCCTACAATACAATGTTTTTCATTGCTTTTATTATCTATGTATTGGCTTAGTTTTTTATCATCTGTCTCACCCACCAGAATGTATGTTCTATGAGGGTAGGAATTTTGTCTTATTTGTTTTCTTATCCATAATGCCTAGAAGAGTCCTGCTATACAGTAGGTACTCAGTAAATGTTCATTGTTTGACTGCTATATGTATGAATGAACAAACTGGAGCTCTATTTTGAGATACTGAGTAACCTTCTCTGCAGGTGTTCAAGCCTTTGCTGGATTACCTATAAGGGATTTGTCAAGATGATTTTTGCATTGGGTGAGAGGTTGTTTTTTTTTTTTTTTGCCTTTTCTTTCTTTTTTTCTTTTAACATCTTTATTGGAGTATAATTGCTTTACAGTGGTGTGTTAGTTTCTGCTTTATAACAAAGTCAATCAGTTATACATATACATATATCCCCATATCTCTTCCCTCTTGCATCTCCCTCCCTCCCACCCTCGCTATCCCACCCCTCTAGGTGGTCACAAAGCACCGAGCTGATCTCCCTGTGCTATGTGGCTACTTCCCACTAGCTATTTTACATTTGGTAGTGTATATATGTCCATGCCACTCTCTCACTTTGTCCCAGCTTACCCTTCCTCCTCCTGGTATCCTCAAGTCCATTCGCTATTAGGTCTGTGTCTTTATTCCCATCTTGCCCCTAGGTTCTTCATGACCATTTTTTTGGTTTGTTTTTTAGATTCCATATATATGTGTTAGCATACGGTATTTGTTTTTCTCTTTCTGACTTACTTCACTCTGTATGACAGACTCTAGGTCCATCCCCCTCACTACAAATAACTCAATTTCGTTTCTTTTCATGGCTGAGTAATATTCCATTGTATATATGTGCCACATCTTCTTTATCCATTCATCTGTTGATGGACACTTAGGTTGCTTCCATGTCCTGGCTATTGTAAATAGAGCTGCAATGAACATTTTGGTACATGACTCTTTTTGAATTGTGGTTTTCTCAGGGTATATGCCCAGTAGTGAGATTGCTGTGTCGTTTGGTAGTTCTATTTTTAGTTTTTAAAGGAACCTCCATACTGTTCTCCATAATGGCTGTATCAATTTACATTCCCACCAACAGTGCAAGATGGGTGAGAGGTTTGATGAGAACAACTCTCAGTTTCCCTTCCACTCTGGTCTCTTTTGATTATTCCTTTGTCCATTTATTAGGGTTATTTCTTGCACAACTGGAAACGATTGTAGGAATTGAAAAGAATGCTTGGGAAATCGGTATTTTTTTTCCTTAATGAACCAGAAAAGGGAAATAAGAGGTCTTCCCATCAAACCTCTCATCCAACAGAAAAGTCATGACTTGCTTTGGTTAATGGGAAACCATCAAATGTGAGGTATGAAGAGGCTTGGAAAGTGTTTGTGCCTCGTGGCCCATCTGATATTGCTGCTCTTGTGAAAACTGTGACTACAGCCTCTGTTTCCAGTCTGCTACCTGCTCCACATGTGAGTCAGGCCATCAACTACTGGCAGACTGCAAATGCAGTCACAGGCCCAGTCAACCCCATGTGAAGCAGAGATGAGTTATCCCAGCTGAGCTCAGCTCAAATTCCTGAAGCACAGAATCATAGGCAAAAAACAATTATGGTTTTGTCATAAATATTTGGGGTGGTTTGTTACACAGCAAAAGTAAGCTGATACAAGTATAAATGAATTATTTTTTAAGAGCAGAAGAAACCCAACACAGAAAGAGAGCACAAAGAAAGGATGAGGTCTATCAATACAAATTGTAGACAGTTTGCACAAGAACCATCCTGCCTTTCTCTAACTGACAATAAATTTGCCAATATGGATACATTTTTCTTTTTGAAAAAGTCAAGCTCCTGGCTAGAATAAACTAAAACATTTAAAAATGAACTAGCAAGACCCTGGATGGCTTAGAAGTTAAAAATGACACAGCCCATATTGTTAATGATTATCGAGAACAAAATGTTGTAATAAAGTAAGTTGTAGGATTATTAACAAAGCAGAAGATAATCGCCACTTACTGAGTGCCTCTCTGAGTATGCTCAGCAAAATGGAGTAACTCGCCCATGTGCAAACAGCTTTTTAAAGTAGCAGAACTAGGATTTTATTCCCAGATATTCTTCCAGATGGAAGATAGTCTGGGACTAAGGATAGTCTGGGCTGTTTTCCCTCTCCATTTTGTCTACTACACACTTATTATAATAAGAAACTCTTTCTCTGTGCCCCACTCTCTCTTTCTAATAAGTAGACAGACAGAGAGACAGATAGATAGATACCTACCTGATTCTGAGTCTGACTTCATTACCTGTACCTGGGACTATTATTTAACCACTAAAAGCCTCATTTTACTCAGTTTTAAAAGGGTGATGGTGACTTCCCTGGTGGTGCAGTGGTTAAGAATCCGCCTGCCAATGCAGGAGACAGGTATGAGCCCTTGTCCGGGAAGATCACACACGCCGCAGAGCAACTAAGCCCCTGCACCACAACTATTGAGCCCACGTGTCACAACTACTAAAGCCCATGTGCCTAGAGCCCATGCTCTGCAACAAGAGACCACAATGAGAAACCTGTGCACTGCAACCAAGAGTAGCCCCTGCTCTCCACAAATAGAGAAAACCTGCTCGCAGCAAAGAAGACCCAACCCAGCCAAATATAAATAAATAAATAAATTTTTGGAAAAAATTAAGAAAAAATAAAAGGGTGATTAATATCTATATCACAAGTTTTTTTTTGTTTGTTTTTTTGGGTTTTTTTTTTTTACAGTACACGGGCCTCTCACTGTTGTGGCCTCTCCTCTTGCGGAGCACAGGCTCCAGATGCACAGGCTCAGAGGCCATGGCTCACGGGCCCAGCCGCTCCGTGGCATGTGGGATCTTCCCGGACTGGGGCATGAACCTGTGTCCCCTGCATCGGCAGGCGGACTCTCAACCACTGCGCCACCAGGAAAGCCCCTATCAGAAGGTTTCTGCCCAGCTTATATGAGAGAGTGACACATGTTAAAAATACTTTGTAAACTGTGCCCTGCAGCCCAGTAGACTGGGTCAACTGGCTCAGCTGGCTCACCACAGGCTTGACTCTTCTTCTATCGTTATCAACTGTCCATGCCTTAGATTTGCCAATGAAGACAATTCTGTACTTACTTTGCATGGCGGTTGGTTGAGCAAATGAGATAAAGGATGTAAAGGGATTATAACACTTCCTGGCATGAAGTACTCACTCAACATGTGTTGCCCATTATTTTGATCCTTCTCTTTCTCCTCCTCCACTTCCTCCGCCCCATTAAATATGATCACTGTCAGTATTGGAATGAGTTGTGTACTGATGCACATATATATTCATGGAATGTTTAAGCTTCATGGGACTTTAGAAATACTGTAATAATTTCTGTCATTTTACAGAGAGAGGAACTAAAAATGAACTTGACTAAGGCCACAGAGCTGGTCTATGGCTAAGCCTAGCCTAGACACTGAGGTTATGAATTATTACATTTATTTTCAACCATATATATAGATGAAAATTCAATGGGAAAGTTAGATTTTGGAATATACACAGCAAACGAGGCTTCTGTTCACGACTGATTGCCAGTGCAAATGACATGTACCGTAATGGTTACATGCCCCTGTTGAAACTGGAACATAGGCCACCAGGCTTAGAAAAGGCCATGTGTCAACAACTTCCTATTTTTCTCCATTCTAAGATAAAGTCTTTCAAATTATATATCACTCTGGAAAGGCCATCTGTCTAAACTTGCTTAGGTTTGGGAAAGAGGTTTTCAGGTCACATGTATTACTGTTATCCCACTTGAACTTTATTTTTTCCTCTCCTCTTGAGATCTGAAACTCAATGATCTTTGTAACAATTTGTGATCTCAAGAAAGTTTAAAAAATACTTACAATATAACCAAGGAGCAAAACCTCTGAATGAAGGATTTCTATATCCATAGCTCTGAAAAGCACACACAAGAGAAAGCTGGATAATCTTCAGTAGATATGGGGACAGAGAGGATTTCTATTTGTGCCCTTCTAGGGGTGATTTCTTTTGGAACTGCAGCTGCCATGCTCTGAGAACTGCCCATTCCCCGGCCCACCATAAAAAGGTGGTCCATGGTAGCCCCTTATGAACTGCAAGCCCACTCTTGCAGCCCTAGATAATCGGATTAGTGATAGACACTTGCTCTGGGATGGACGTCCATGTTTTCTCCCTTGGGAATTACAGTCCCTTAAGAGTCAAAATGTCAGTTCACTGGTCACTTGACATAAAGTTCCGAGGGACAGCTATCTTCTTCTTTGACCAAGATGCAGAAAAAGATGATCAGCAAAAGGAGGAGAAGCATGTTATGTGTTAAATCACTGCAATTATGAGGTCATTACTGCAATTCGTATTTTCTCTCTAATGCAGGTAGAAGGAAAATGTACCATTAAGTAAACTGAGGATATTTATATCTTATAACCCAGTAATTCCATTTCTAGATATATACTCACAGGAAAAGCTTATATATTTGTAAAAAGAATAAGAATGTGATAAAAAAGAAAAAATTCAATGTTCATCAATGGAAGAATGAATACATAAATTGTGATACAAATGGATCACAATGCAGCAGTTAAAATAAATGAAATAGAGGTATATCTGTCACCATGGATAAATATCAGAAATATTTATATTGAGTAAAACAAGTTATAGAAAGATACACCTAAAATTTACTTTATTTTAAAATACAAGGAACAAATATAGCATAATGATAAACTTGATAAAAATTGAGTGATGTGTCCATGGTGTCATTTGAAATATTTTATACCTTAACAAATAAACAAGATTTTTTTTAGATTCCACACATAAGTGATATCAAGTAGTATTTGTCTTTCTCTAACTGACTTATTTCACTTAGCATGACGCCCTCCAAGTCCATCCATGTTGCTGCAAATGGCATACGTTCATTCTTTTCATGGCTGAGTAGTATTCCATTGTGTGTGTGTGTGTGTGTGTGTGTGTGTGTGTGTGTGTGTGTGTGTGTATATATATGCCACATCTTCTTTATCCATTTTTCTGTTGATGGACATTTAGGTTGTTTCCATATCTTGGCAATTGTAAATAATGTTGCTCTGAACATTGAGGTGCGTGTAAATACAACAAACTGGTGAATACAGAAAAAGAAGCAGAGTCACAGATATAGAGAACAAACTAGTGGTTACCAGTTGGGGGGGGAGGGGCAAAAAAAGAGTGGGAGAGTAGGAGGTACAAACTATTGGGTGTAAGATATGTTACAGAGATGCACTGCACAACACAGGGAATATAGCCAATATTTTGTAATAACTATAAATGGAGTGTAGCCCTTAAAAATCGTATAAAAAATGGTTAAAAAAATTGATAATACCACCTTTTCTATCCTGAAATAGAATTCATAGGAGATATATCTATAATATTTACTTAATTATTTAAGTATATTAAATATATATTAAAATACTTAAATAAGTGTAAAATATAGTTATATAAATCAGTGTAATGCCCTATCGATAGCATAAAGAAGTAAAAACAACTTTAGTTAAAAAAAAATAAGCAACATAAAGCCATCTTGCCCATACATTCAGTACTTCAGGACACCATGTTGAGTATGGGTCAATTCTTATCCAGTCTGTTTCTTTTAATTTAATTTAAATTTAATTTTAATTTTTTTCACTCTCTTTAGTCATAGTTCTAAACAGTTTTCAGTAGCAGAGAGATTGGCTCTACAGTCAGAGAGGCTCAGGCTCAACTAATAGTTTTTCACTGAAAATTTCCTTACCCTCTCAGAGTTTTAAAAAAAAATTTTTTTTTATTTATTTATTTTATTTTTGGCTGTGTTGGGTCTTCGTTTCTGTGCGAGGGTTTTCTCTAGTTGGGGCGAGCGGGGGCCACTCTTCATCGCGGTGCGCGGGCCTCTCACTGTCGCGGCCTTTCTTGTTGCGGAGCACAAGCTCCAGACGTGCAGGCTCAGTAGTTGTGGCTCACGGGCTTGGTTTCTTCGCGGCATGTGGGATCTTCCCGGACCAGGGCCCAAACCCATGTCCCTGCATTGGCAGGCAGATTCTCAACCACTGCACCAACAGGGAAGCCCCTTAATCTGCATATTTTGTGCAAGTAGTCTTTTCCACAGTTAATGTCTGTACAAAATAATTATTAAAATTAGAATTAGTGGGTCATATGACAATCTTCTGATACATACTTTTCAAATTGCTCTATAATAGTGGTGAGCATCTTACAGGCTGTGTGACCCTAAGTAAATTATAAGTAAATATCTTCAGCCCTCAGGCATTTTTTTTCATCATCTTAAAGTGAGGTTTAAAATAGTAGCTATATCAGAGGGTTAATGATACAGTATATGCAAAGTACTTATGACAGCTCCTTAGATACTGTTAGTACTCAATAAATATTATTTATTTTACTACTACCTTACTCTGAATAGCAGTATGCATCTGTTACCCCACCTCTTAGCTAATTTAATAGAAAAAAATTAATCTCACTCCTGTTTTAACTTGTATTAGTTGTACTTATCTGATTACAACATAATTTAAATATTTTTTTCATTATATTGGTTAATTGGAATTATGTTATATAAATTTCTGTGAACTTTTTATGTCTAGTCCACTAATGAGGACTTATTGTTTCTTATTGATTTCTGTCTGCTTTTTATATAGTGAACCTATTAACACTTTGTTAGTAATATTCATATAAATACTTTTCCTTAGCATATAGTTTAGAATTTTTTTTCCTAAAATAACTTTAAAAATACTTACAGGAAATAGAATTATTAAAAAACACATTTTGGGGCTTCCCTGGTGGTGCAGTGGTTGAGAGTCCACCTGCCGATGCAGTGGACACGGGTTCGTACCCCAGTCCGGGAAGATCCCACATGCCGCGGAGTGGCTAGGTCTGTGAGCCATGGCCGCTGAGCCTGCGTGTCTGGAGCCTGTGCTCTGCAAGAGGAGAGGCCACAACAGTGAGAGGCTCGTGTACCGCAAAACAAACAAACAAACAAACAAAACACATTTTATTTCTCAAATGCAGTTACATTCTACTTTCCAAAGGCTGGGCCAAAGTTTCCAGGACCTTGCTAGACTTCTTCCTTCCCATCCCCTTGTTTCTCAGTAAGTTTCTCCCTTCTGTGATCTTGTCTCTCTCGTTCATTGGTACTTCCTTAATGGGCCATGCTGTCATTTTTCTGAAGGAGAATGGAAGACCTTTTATTATTACACCATGGTTTGAACCTAAGAGACTCTTCTTGGTTCCTTCTTCTCATATTTGTTTCACTTCCTCCCCCCATCCATAAGGATGTGTCTCATTTACAAATGGTTTATAGCACAAAGGTGGCTGACACCCTGGACAGTTGGTATAGGCTCAGTATGGCTGCTCCAAAGTCTTGTAGGGGTAAGTACCTGAAGTTCAGTGCACACACCTGTGATTTAATTCATGAGGCTTAGTGTAAGATGAGGCCAATATTGGGATCCTGGTAAGAATATGCCTAGAGATGGAAGTGTGGGAGTGTAGAGGTGGGGCTCAGGAACTGTGTTAGTTTCCTGTTGCTGCTGTAACAAATAGCCACAAAATTAGTATCTGGGAACAACACAAATTTATTGTCTTATGGTTTTACTGTCAGATAAAGTACAGGAGGGCAGAAGTCTAAAATAGGTTTCACATGGCTAAAATCAAAGTGTTGACAGGACTGTGTTCTGTTTGGAGGCTCTAGGGAAGAATCTATTTCCTTGCCTTTTCCAGCTTCCAGATGTTGCATGCATTCTTTGCTTTGTGGTCCTTTCCTCCATCCTCAAATCCAGCAGCAAATCATCTTCAAGTGATTTGCTTCCATCTTCTCATCCCTTCTCTGACACTTCCTCTTCTGCCTCCCTCTTCTACCGTTTAAGGACCTTTGTGATTACACTGGGTTCTCCTGGGTAATTCAGGCTAATCTCCCCATCACAAGTTCTTTAACTTAATTAATCTTCAAAGTTTCCTTTTTCCATATAAGGTAACATATCCACAGGTTCTGGGGATTAAAATGTGGACATCCATGGAGGATCATATCCTGCCTATCACAATCTGCTTTCTGGTGCCCAAAGATGCATGCTATCCTGTATGCAAAATATATTCAACCCATCCCAACATCCTCACAGTATCAACCCACTCCAGTATCGATTCAAAATCCATATTCCTACCCAAATCTCATTAGTTCAAAAGTCCCAAGTCTTATCATCTGAGAAATCTAAATCTCCTGTGAGGGAGAGTCTGGATTTGATCCATTCTAGGGAAAATTTTCTCTTCATCTGTGTACTTGTGAAACTAGAAAACAAGTTATCTGCTCTCAAAAGACTGTGAGAGGACAGGATAGGATAACAGTTATAGACATTCCTGTTCAAAAGGGGACAAAAGAAAGGAGTCACCAGTCCTAAGCAGTCTCAAGATCCCACCTCCATGGCTTCAAGGCCTAGGAATAATATTCTGTGGCTTATGGCTCTGACCTCTGGGCTCACAGCTCCACCCTTGGAGTCGTTCTTCCTTTTCCATGAAAGTATCATGTGTTTGTTGCTGAGTAAAGCCTGTTTCCTTCCTGTAGGACTTTGGGAGTCTGATAACCTTCTTTTATTTTCCAAATTTTCACACCTTTCTGCCACCTGTACTTATAGTGTTTCCTAATAGAGTAGGTGGAATATACATTCCCATCCCATTGACTGGTCTCAGCCATGTAGCTTGCTTTGACCAATGGAATATGGGTAAATAGGATGTAAGTAGGAGGCTTTAAATATATTTGTGTGGTTTGGCTTGAACTCTTGTATGTCTATTGCCTACTGTGAGAAGAACAAGCTCCAGGTAACTTATAGCTCAAGGAGAATGAGGAAACACATGCAAGAGATTGAACCAAACTCGGAGCCTGGATTGGCTCAGCCAATTGCAGCTGAACCTATAAGAGCCTACTTACATATCCATGAGTGAGAAATCAAGCTTGCCAAGAAATGTGAAACGTCTGAGATTTAACGAATGCAAACTAACAAGGTAACCAGCTACAGTTTCATGAATGCTGACAGAAGAGAAGAGATTCCTGGGTCAGAGACAAAAGACTTTATTATTCACAGTAATAGCAATAATTAGAGTATCAGCATTTTCCCATGTCAGTTCCATACATCCCAATTCCCATAGGGTGACACATAAAGGGCCAGGTGACACCTACATATGTAGTGGGTGGTGTTACATGAGAAAGTCCCTGAGCTTGAGGAACTTGAATTTTATATTAGGCAGTAAGTGTGCCTTTTTGCTCTGAGAACAGATATTATCTTTCTTATTCTGGACAGTAAGCATGCTTAATCTTTGGTCCTGAGGAACATATTATATCCATATCCAAGTCTCTCCACTATAGAAACAGCCTTGGAAAGAAAGTCTGGAAAAAAAAAAAAAACAGTCACTACCTTTGCTTGCAAGGTAAGCAGAAACACAAAAGAAAAGATCCTTGGTGAATTGTCTCTCAACAAGTCTGGATGTTGTCTATCACTCTGTTCTAGAGCTATTTGTTATTCAGCATTATTGTATGAGTGGCTGACAAATATACCATGACACTGTGGTTTTTTATTTGAAGCCCTAACTCTGAGGTGGGGAAAATCCATGTGCTTTGAACAAAATTCTGATTATCACTGAACAGGGACTGTATTACACAAGAAGTCAGTTCAATAAATTTTCAATATACATGGTTGTACCTCAGTACTACTCAACACCATGGTATATTTTATCCATAGTTTTCAGCTTATGTAGATATGCTAAAGTAGTGTTAACTCATTGAAAGGAATGATGAGAGGATTTAATTCTCTAACAAAATTACCCACTCTGTTAATACTTTGTTCCAGACACTTTTTGTGCCTTATTTTTAACCCTCCCAATAACACTCTGGTAGATATCATTATCTTCATGCCATAGATGGGAAAGTGGAGACTCAGAGGGAATTGCCCAAGATCTTTGTATAAGGAACCAGATTAGGGTAGAGATCATTCCTGATTCTAAAACTGTGTTCTTTCCACTATAGCACATTTCTATTCTCAACACAGATCAGGAAGACTTCATTTCTCTCTAAGCTACCCAAGCTCAATTTAAGAAGCCTATCTAGCACAGGGCATAATCAAATCCAAAGCTAAAATCTTCTGATTCTTAAATCTGACAGTTTTATTGTATTACCATGGATATAACATGTGCATGAGGATGAAGTTTAACTTGTATAATTTTACTTCATAATAAGCATTAAAGAGTTAAAAAATAGAAATTATATCTTCTGCAACCAAAAATAGTGCTAATCCTTCCAGTTGGAAATGGGAAAAATCATGATGTTACTTTTCATTATTGCTCATCCCAGTGCAAAAGAGGAAAGAAAGAAGTAAGTAAGATATAGTATGTTCCTGCAAAACAGAAAGAGCAATTTGGGAAGGCAATTTATTTATCAATTTTCCCAAGCGTATGGGAGAAATAAAGCTTTCTAAGAGTCAGTTGGTGAGGGCTACGATTAGGTGATTTTTGGTAGAAATTGAGGATAATGATCTTGATACAAATCAGTGCTAATCCACCCTAAACTCCTCTGAGATAAATCAGGTCTATTATGCAGAGACTGATCAGCAGAAACCAATGGAAAGAAAATTTATCTTGTAGAACTTGTACTCCTACCTAATTAATATTCACATGAGCTCTCTGTTAGTGATATTATATAAGGATGTCTCATATATAGCCTGTAGTATATTATAAACAGGTATGTTTAGGTTAAAATACAGTAAATGACACATTTCTCATTTTAGAGTGAAGACTTATTCATGCATAATACAATCTTTTGTTGGCTTTGCAAATCACAGCTTAAAAATTTCCTCTGGGTATTGAAACAACATCATCCTCACCCCATCACCATCATTTTTATCATCCTTTTATGTTATCAAAGTTTGCCAGGAACTGTGAAAAATGCTTTTCTTATATTGTTTCATTCTCTCTATATTATGAGGGCTATGTTTGTCCTTATTTATCAACTGGAATGGATAAACTAAGTACATTTCTAAGGTCACACAGGTAGCAAATGCCAGAATCAGGATTCCAAAAACTTCATTGGGCCTAACTCTAGGGCCACGGTTTGTCTACAAAGCAGACATATGACAATTTACTTATCTAGCCTTGATACTACCAATGACTGAATATTTTGGTGAAATGGGCTAGCCTCTGCTTTTATCACCACTCCAGTTCCACACTATCATCTTCTTGTTCTTTAAACACATCAGACTTGACTCGTGCCATAGGGGCTTTGCACTTATTCTCCCTTATTTGGGAACTGTCTGCCCTCACTGTACAGAGGCATAGTCTGGTCCTTCCTTGCATTCATTTCTTTGTTAATCACTTCCTTTGAGATGTCTGCCCTGGCCACTCCCTTCATTGTCTATCTCTTTTCTCTGGCTCATTTTCCTTCTAGCACTTATGAGTAGTTGGTTGGTATTATTATATATTTAAGTAAGAATTTCTTATTTTTCTCACTAAAAATCAATTTCCATGAGGACAGGGTTCTGGCCTCCCTTGCTCAGCTTTGCTTCCCTAGTGTTCTAGAATACATCTGCCTCAATAAAAGATGCTAACTGATATTTGTCTAGAAAATGGATAATGGAAGCCGTTTCCATATTTTAAGGTGTTGGCTATGGTGATTAGATTCGCTACGTTGATAGGTATGGACAGTATAAAGTTCTTAACACATTCTGTGCAATTGCAATCCAAAAGAGTTTGTACTGGTTTCAATTCCCACTGACGATATAGGAAAGTGCCCTATTCGCTATTCCCTAGACTGAATGGATCTGACCCAACCGTAACAATCAAGATTGTGATATCTTAAGTAACCAAAATCAGACAGGTCCCCCATCTGCCCAGGAGTCTGTCCTCAGGTAGCTATTGGTTTTTCTATGTCAGAGGATGTTACATGTTATACCCCCTGCTTCTTATTTATACTTTTTCTTCTCATTTCCTACCCTCTCCAGGAAGGAAATGCTGGCTATTATAATCAGTGTTGGGGAAGGATTTGGAGTGAAATTGAGATGATAGAATAAGCTCTGTGCTGGTTTAAAGCCTGATCTTTGGAGTCAGGGAGGCTAGGATTCAAGTCCTGCCCTGCCCTGCCCTGCCCTGGAACTCTCTGGACCTCGAGTTCTGAATCTGGAAATAAGAGATAGTCACCCAGTATCCACTTCACAGATAGTTGTTGTGTTTTTTGGGGTTTTTTTTTTTTTTGTGGTACGCGAGCCTCTCACTGTTGTGGCCTCTCCCGTTGCGGAGCACAGGCTGTGGATGCGCAGGCTCAGCGGCCATGGCTCACGGGCCCAGCCGCTCCGTGGCATGTGGGATCTTCTCAGACCGGGGCACGAACCCGCGTCCCCTGCATTGGCAGGCGGACTCTCAACCACTGCGCCACCAGGAAAGCCCCACAGATAGTTTTGAGGAATTAATACAGTAATGTGTGATGTTCACAGTACTATGGCAGGTTCACGGTAAGCCTACAATTTACCTTAAAATAAAGAAACTAACACCCACTGCAAAGAAACACCAGAGCAATTTCTTTGGGCCCAGCCAGTTCTCTGACAGCGTCTGGGATGGGAAGATACCATAAACTTGCTCTGCTGCAAAGCTGGCAGGAAGGGCAGGAGGCCAGTGGTGTGACTGTCCTGGTCCCTCCTTGTAAGGGGGGAAGCACATTGCAAGAGTGACAGGTCGATGGGAAACGAGAAGTCAGTGAGGCCGGACATCTAAAACAGGCCTCAAGAATGGACAGAGAGGAAATGGGGTGTCAGCTGTGGTGCTGACTAGGTTGTCTTTTAACAGAGCTATATTCCAGGAAAGGGCTTCTTGAGTAAGGAAGTTCCCTGAACCCATGCCCTGAAACATTTCAGCAGCAGGTTTTGAAAGTAACTCTCTCTGGCTGGTTGTGCTAGCTCATGTAGTAATATCTCTTTTGTCGGTTTTATATGGCCAACTTTCTTTGGAAAAACAGCAATCCTGACTAATATTTATTAGGAACTTACTATATGCCAGCCGATTATTAAACATTTGCAATGAATTCATTCACTGAAGATATACTTTCTACACATCAACAATGTCTCAGGCATTGTCCTGAAGGCTGGGGATGTAGCAGTGAAACAAAGAGACAACGTCTGTATCATCATAGAGCCTACTTCCCAGAGCACCAACATGCAGCAGGTACAAATTTGAAAATAAAATAAAAAATCATACTTATATAATCATAGGGATCTTTCCAAATTAGGACAGATCAAAAAAATTATTGTATAAAGCCACATAGGATTTCCACTGTATCTATATATTGCAATTTATTTAATATTGCCTTATTAATGAAAAAGTGGGCTGTTTTTAGTCTCTTATTGTCACTAACAATATTACAGTTAACATCCTTAAAGAATATTTCTCTGCACACCGTTTTGGATGTTTATTGTTGCACAACAAATCATCCTCCCTTTTCCATAAGAAAGGTGCTGTGTTTGCTGTGGAGTAGTTTTCTTAGCCTGCTTTGCTCCCATAGAAGGTTCCAGAAGACTTTTTCATTTTGAACTGTCTCATGTTTAGTCCTAGCTGGAACAATTCCATTAGGTTATTTTATTTTTTTAGACAAAGACCACACCCACACATCTCTTTGAGACAGGTCCTTTCTTCCTTGGGTTCTATGGGACAGTGTCCTTATAATTCTTAGAAGCCTGTTTCTCTCCTTGAGAGTGTCTGTCAGGCACCACTTTAAATCTTTGGTCCCATCAAAAGTTTTGTAATATAAATCTTGACATTTATTGTTAATTTATTATTACTATGTTATACATGAAATTCTCTTGCATTACACTTTCTAACTGGTTGTTTGTATTGAATATATAGGAAGCTTTTCAGTGATGTTACTGTATTCACCTACTAACTCTAATAGTTATTCAATTGATTCTTTTGGGTTTTCTGGATACACAGTCATAACACATATAAATAATGCAAACCTCACCTCTTCCTTTAATTTGAGCCTTTAATTTACTCTTTTCCTAAGTCAATCTTGTCCAATGATATTGGGGCAGAGAGAGCTAGCAGCGGTGGGGTAAGTAGCATCAAATTGACTTCACTGTGGGGAAATGTGATGTAGAAACTGGAATCCACGTAAAACTGGAGGACATGGGATTTCTACTCAGATCCCAGAGTCTGGAAATAAATTTTTACATGGTTTGGAGCAACTTGGATTCCTTGAAAAACGTCCTGCACATGGAAGGTGACTTTGACAAGTCATAGCGCTGGGGGTGCTTTCATTTGTGGCCCCTGCTATGCATTTTGCATAATTCTATAACCAGGCTTTTCACAGCATATTGCAGTTGTTTGTTCAGTTGTCATTCATTATTTCAGTCATCATCTGTCCAACTGTACAGTGAGCTCCTTGAAGGTAGGAATTTATTTTCTCTCTCTCCATATCCCCAGTTACTAGCAGAATGTCTAGAAAGGTGTAGGCCCTTGGCACATGCTTGCTAATGAATTACTAAATTGCCAAATGTGTAAATGAATATGCGTACATAAAGTCATGCATTTTTGTTGGCTATTGCATGAATGAGCAAATAGCGGCATGACTTTACTGGGTTTCTCATGCCCCCAAACGGAAGGACTAAATGAGGCTGAGACCTTACTTCTTCCTCTCTGGATTCAGAGTTGAGGAAGTCACTGGGTCAAATGAGCTGGCTTAGTTCCTCTGTCAGACTTCCTTTCTTTCAGGATGGACGGTTTGGTAGAGACATGATTTAGCAAGAATGTCTCCTTTAAATTTTGCTCAGGAACTGCTTGTTCTTCTGGAGGCTGAATCAGGCACAAACCTTTTTAAAAAGAGCCCTAAGTAGGTTTTTTGCAGATCTGATTCCTAACAGTATTGTTGATCCAAAACTGTTGGTCCTCTTTAGGGAATAATTTCAGCTTTATTCAGGCGTGGAGCATCAGCTATAGAAGTGGTGAGTCTGAAACTATCCCCTCTCCTGCCATTCAAAGATCATCACATAATGTGGGACTTCCCTGGTGGTCCAGTGGTTAAGACTCCGTGCTTCCAATGGAGCGGGCACAGGTTCGATCCCTGGTCGGGGAATTAAGATCCCACATGCTGTGTGGTGCAGCCAAAAAATAAAATATTAAAAAAAAAAGATCATTACATAATGATTTTGTGATTACTTGACTACCTCTGGATAGTTTACACACACACACACACACACACAGACACACAGTTTAATGCCTAAATTGAGTTCTTATGAATTTCATCAAATAGATTTACCTGATTTCATTTAATTTGTCACTTTTTTCCATCAGAGAGACCAAATCATTGTGCCCCTTTAACGCCTTGTAGATTCAGACTCCAACCTTGTGTTGATGAATATAGATTCTGTCTTTTATGCCAAATGTGACTTACTGCTAATGGCTGTGTTATGCTGTGGATTGCTGTATTTTGAAAGATCCTGAGGTTATATCTGGGACTACTGCAAAACAGTTCTGTTATGGTTGTGGGAAGAGGGAAGTGTGGCTTGTATACCCCGTGTTTATTTACATTTTATCTTCTAACACTTGAAGACAAGAAATGATTCCCAACTCAAAACCACCTCTCTCCCAATCTTTTGGCCACTTTGGCCATAACGACGTCATCCTCCTCAGAACTCTTGCAACATGTGCGGGCTGACCCATTCAGTCATAGCTTTCTGAGGGTTTTTAGGGTTCTGCTTAAACATGCATGTTTTGTCTCCCCAGGTGGATGGTGTTAGAAGTGAACTTCCAATGGAAGGCTTAAATGGACTTCAGATGACCCAGAGAGAATCCTCACTTTGTGTAGTCACTGGAGGAGGTTATTTAAGCTCTCTTAAGACTGAATTTACTCCTAGTTTTTCTCTTTTCACATAATTGTGAAGATTAAATGAGATAATGTAGGTGTTTAGTCCACAGTAGGCTATCAAAGAATGCTGTCATGGTCACCTTAAAGGAATATAATGACATCCAGCCTTGCAAATGTTGATTGGAACTTGTTTGAATGGCAGTTGGAAACAAAGAGAATTACTGTCCAGGAGAGGGTGCTTTAGCTCATGATCTTTGATTATTGTGGTTTATTATATGAGGCCATTGGTAAAGTGGCAGATAATGTTGTGTAGCCTTGTTCCACTGTGCAACTGTCCCAGTGGAGAGGGGAATGTATCAGGCTATCTGAGTTCCGTTAAGCACTCAATACCCCAGCTCTTTTACATTTGATTCCATACTTACTAAGCTATCTGCTGATGATGCTTTCTGCTCCTATACAGGAAGAAAATAGTCTTATGATGGGGGCATGAGTGTTTTGGCCATCATGACAATTATTTGTAATGTAATTTACTAAATTTGAAAGTTAGGACAGGCTGATCATGAAAAGGTGAATATTATAGTTCCCATAATGGTAATTTCTCATTACAAACTAATCACTTATCATTCTAGCAGTCTCACAAACTAGGCTAATGCAGGGCCCTGAGTGATGGAGCCTGTTTTAAAAAAATAAACCTACAAAGTTGACCAGACTCTGAGCTATGGTGAATTTACTAAGGTACTAAATGCAACACTGTGAGGTATTATGTAGGGCAGACTGTTGCCTTTTCCTCCTAACGTATCCAACATAGCCATTGGCAGAGTTTACAGAGATTCTTTTCTTGGAATAGGTTAGTCTATAGGTTAGAACTCCGTGAGGTCATGGACTGTGAATTTGCTGTCTCTGTGCATTTATCTTCTCCCTCGGGAATATGTCCCTTTTACCTTCTCCCAAAAGCATGGGAGGATAAGAGAATCAAAATTAATAATGGATTCAGTGTTTCCAGGATAAATACAGTGGTGAATAAGATGAACAAATCCTTGCTTTTATGAAACTTATATTCTATGAGGATGGATCTGGAAGTACTTTGCATTTTCTAGAATGTTCCACAAATGTAGCTCTTATTAGAACTCATCTTTCATGACTCAGTTCAAGTGTTGGATCTCTGATACCATCTGACTCTCCCAGGAAAACTGAAATCACTGAAATCCTTTCTGCACTTTCATAAAACCTCATACTTCTTTTGAACAGAACAAGCAAACTCCATATTTTGATTATCTATTTACATGCCTGTCTTCTCTGTGAGTTTCTAATTTCATTAAAGGCAAGAACTCTGCCTGGTTCATATTAAATCATTGGCATCCAGCGCAGTTCTTGGAAACATAGTAGATGCTATCACATGTTTGCAGTATGGTTTAAGGGTGAGATTTCAGTCCTATTATGGTCAATGACCAAACTATTTCCAAATCATGCCAACCAATCATCATTTTACCCACAGAATTGTACATAAAGAACACATATAAGTTGAAATATTATTGAATGTAGCTGAATCAGCACTCAGTTGCCCAGTAGAGTTTCCTCTGGCCAAAACTGGAATGAAGTAGATGACTTAGAATTGAAGCCACAGTGGAATTTCTTCTGCTGTCACCTGTGTACCATCACTCACACACTAAATTCAAATGTGAGGACTAGGACATTCATTTGTGTCTAGGAAAAGGCCAAAAGGTCAGGCTCCAAGAAAATCCCAGGGTTCAAATACTCACCTTGCCAGATAGAATAAGTAGAAGAGAGAAAAGAGAATAACTAACCAACCATGAGTGGCCAGCACTGTCTTAGGTCCAAGACAGGCAGCCCAAAAGAATAGCAGCCCCTGAGTGCTGTGATTTTAACAGTCATCCCACAGAACTACAATTGCTCACCTATGGATGGCTCTGGCATTCACTGGTTAGATTAGCCAAATATTCTTGCCAGCGCCAGGTCCCTCTAAATGAACCCCTTGAGATCCCCTCAGCATTGCCTGTTTCAGGATATTGGGGCACTTATTTTAACCAATACACAGGTGTGGCAACCAGTTCTGTGTGGACTCCTACGAACTCCACATGGCATAACTTAACAGCGCCCCACCCGATTCCCCACCAATACTCATCTTGTCTCCCGCCTCTGGGTTCCTTTTGGAAGTGGAGGTTCTGTGGATCACAAAGCTGGAGGATAAATTCTTTCTCTAACTGGTCACTCTTCTAGGGTGCAATTGTCCATAGAGCCTCTCCCAGCGCAGTCCCAAAAGATCGATCCATCAGCTGCGCTTGATACAAAACAGTGGCCAGCTCAGTAATGGTTTATTGGCTCTCCTCCCTTTCCTGCCTTCAGCTTTGGGGAGCTAGGAAAGAAGTAAGTCTAGCTTGGGAAGAGAAAGCTAAATTACCCTCCCCCTAGAGTTGGTTAATTAATTAATGATGAGACCAATATTTAATGGAGTTCCTGAACTTTTCTGCACATTAGAATCACCTGGGGATCTTTAAAAATTTCTAAAGCCCAGGCTGCTCCCAGACTATTTCAATCACAGTCTGTGGGGGTGAGACCCAGGCAGTGATACTTTCTGAAGCTCTCTGGTATTTCCAATGTGCAGACAAGCTAGGGAACCACTGAGCAGAAATAAATCAAAATAGTCCACTGCAAATTTTAATCAAAATATTATTGTTCAAAAATTATGAAAAGAATATAAATTTGTCACCTTTGTATATGATGTAAGGGGAAATATACTGAGCACTGACTTAGGAAAACATGTTAGAAAGGGGAAAAGGAACATATGTGTCTGCAGAGGGGCTTGAGCCACTGCAAAGTAATGTCTGTCATTGGGTGTCTGCTCAGGGTGACCTTTGGCATGGACAAAGGAAGCCTGATTGAGAAATCTAAGTGCCTCAGGATATCTGTGGCTTTCTTTAACATTTGGAAATGCCCATTTTGACTCACCTCCTATACTTGGCATTCAGGAAAGAAATCTTCATTAAAAATCAGTTGATAAGGTCTCTTGGCCAGGTCATCTGCTTTCAAATCTCCATGGCAGCTGGCTGTGCTAAAGAAGACATTTTAAGGCTGCATGTTTAAGAAAAAAAAAAAGGAGAAGTAAAATAGAGAGTTTGAAGATGACTTTTTATACTTGTGGACAGGTGGGCTGGGAGGAAGAAAGGTCATTTTATCCACCCTACTGCCTTTATGGAACTCTGAACCTAACTGTAATTTATCTAATGATTAATGTCTCAGAAGCAAAGAATTCACACTATCCAGAAACTTCTCTAATTATTGAGCTTGGAAATCAGCATGGATGTGAAAAGAATTTGGACCTTAAAGTCAGTGAAAGCAGGGCTCAAATCTAGATTTTTCCTAGTTATTAGACTTGTAAATTTGTGCAAAGTTATCTAAAATTTTTTGAGCCTGTGTCATCATTTAAAAAGATGGCCAAGGATTATATTCAGTAGGATTATTTGGAAGATTACTTGAAATAGTGGGGATAAATCAGCCCAGTATATAGTAAAAGTAAGCAAGAGTTCATTCTCTCCTCCTTTTTTGTCACTCTTTTCCCCCACTCCCATGACTCATTAGAGTGACTTGATGAATTTGCAAAGTTGTCTTTGGACGATATGATCCTTGCACAGCTAAATATGGCATGATGTATGTTTTTTACGCTTCTTAAAATAATTTCTCAGCATTATAATTGGTATGTGTGGTAGGATGTAGTAAAAAGAGCACAGTGCCTGGCACAAATGTTTCTGAATCATTGAATGAAAGTGTATTATATGAGGATTTAAGAGATGTGGGATTAAGTTCAATGATGACTAAGCTGTGAGACTGAGCAAGTCATTGCCTCTCTCCAGGTAGCATTTTCCTCGGCTGAAAGACAAGAGAGTTGGAGAAAATTACCTCTGCTGTTTTCAGCTCTAAAATTCTGAGATGTAGTTAATATGTGAGCACTATGTTCCCTCTAGCTGCACCTTGTTCATCCCTCAATAGGACACTCATCATTGTTGTATGGTAATTAGGTGTTTGCTCCCTGGCTGGAACATGTCCTGACTTCCATGTGAGAAGCAGTAAGAGTACAGGTTCACAGCACAGGCTTTGGAGTCAACCTGCCTCTGTGTAATGTCAGGTCTTTCACTTCTGGTGGTGTGACCTTAAGTAAGTTACTCAACCTTTCTCTGCCTGTTTTCTCATCTGTCAGATGGAGGTGATGATGATATTTGTCTTTGCCTTAGATGGTTGTTAGGATAATTAACCAGGTCCAACCCTTAGGAAGCACATGGCAGGTTCTGTAAGTGTTAACTCATTCCTAGGTTTTATCTTTTGGTCTCTAGCACTGAGCCTGATGTCTGGTGAATACTAAACAGCAAATATTTGTTGGACATATGAATGAATCATTTAAAAATATGTGTGCAGTATGTGTGTGTCTTATGCAAAGGATGTGATTTCTGATGTGAAAGAGTTGATCAGATAATTAGGACTCAGGAATTCCTGGCAATACAGAAAACTCATGAGTTTGGAAGCTATGTTGGAGCTCAAGAGTTTTTCATTGGACAGCTTGTCATGGTACAGTTTGGAATGAGTCAGTTTGTAAGGAAAAGGCATGGATTCGGACTCCTGGCTGTTCCACTTATATTCGTTATCTTTATCAGGCTTGTCTTGAGAAGAGTCTATGTACAGGGAGGGAAAGAGCATGTCTTCATTAGGTTGGAACTGGGGGGCATCTCTTTCCTGAATGGATTGCACATTCCTTCTCCTCATTCCTGGCTTTTTTCTCCCAGTTCATTTGGGTACCAGCTGCTCCACAGGTTATTCAGATCAATGGTGTCAATTTCCCGTCTAAATATGGCAGTTCATGACCATGTACAGTTTGGAGGAGTTAAAAAAGTCTCTTAAAATTGTCTAATTGTGATATAATTCACACACCATGTAATCCACGTATTTAATGTGTACAGCTCAATGATTTTTAGTATATGCACAGAGATGGTGCAACCACCACTGCAATCAGTTTTAGAACATTTTTGACCCCCAAGAGAATCCCTGTGCTCATTAGCAGTGGCTCGCCATCTTATGCAACAGCTCTGTAACCAACTTCTCTAATCCTTCTATAAAGTGCTCCAGGAATGTAAACCCTCAGTAAGTCATCTGATATTTATTGAGACTGCCATGAGTATTGACGCTACTCTTCCAGGCTCCAGTGATAGGGAGACAACCAAGAGAGAGAAGCAAACAATCCCAGTTCTCAGCAACCTTATGTTCTGGACTGGGGTCCACAGATGGGCCTCAAATTGAAAACAAAGCAGAACAAACCCTATGTTAGTAACAGAAAGGAGCAGGAAGGCATATTTGTTATATTCCTACTATGTTCAAGGCTCTCTGCCAGCTCACTCTGCCTGTAAGCGGTGGACTGGCATCTGTCTGACTTCAAAGCCTGTATTCTTAAAAGGAGAGCATGACAGATAAAAACACAGTTGAATAAGACTACTAGAAGTCTTGCTTTAGCCAGCTGTGCAAATCCCTGGATTTGCTGGATCCCAAGCCAGCTGCCTACTTCCTGTTGTTTCGAACAAAAATATAAAGTAAACAACCCCAAGACCTTTGGTCATCAGTCACCAGTGTAAAGGGTTTTCTGCCTTGGATACAGTCAGCTTAGCCAATGGCATCTTTGTTAGTGGAATTATGGGGGTAGGAGTGGGGAGAGGAGAGTCAAAGGATAATTAAAGTGACTTACACGTCTCTCTTTTCCTGCCATAATCCTGAGGATTTGAGTTCTCCAACAAATCAAATTCAGTTTGAGTTTTAACCTTCTTACATGAAAAGCCAGGTTTAAAAATAGCTGTTCATGCTCCTATGATTGTAAACAAACATTGGAGTATGGAGTCGACTGAAGGGCAACAGACATTACATATCCCTGCAGGAATGTGG
Organism: Mesoplodon mirus; assembly: GCF_964341445.2. NCBI lineage: Eukaryota > Metazoa > Chordata > Mammalia > Artiodactyla > Ziphiidae > Mesoplodon > Mesoplodon mirus. The sequence goes on from NC_138992.1 coordinate 10,904,148, forward strand.
AATTTAATATAAACGGAGTAACTTTCGTACATATGTGCTGTGTATTCGCTCTGGATTGCTGACAGAGTTCTTTGGGGGAAAGAATCATCATAAAATGTTAGAGCTGAAAAGGGCTTTAGAAATTGTGTAGACTCACTGCTTTGTTTTAGAAATGGGAGAACTGGTACCCAGAAAAGGGCAGTGGTTGCATATCTAGTTAGTAGCAAAGACCAGGGGAAAATCTAGTTCTCCAGTCTCTCTAGTGATATTAAAAAATATGGAAAAATGCATTGAAACACCTGTGAACTTATTTCCTGATTAATTGAGATGCCACATAGGATGGTTCAGGGCAATGGATTTGGGATCGAGGGACTTGAACTTAAATCTCAGTTCTGGCATTTTCCATATGGTGAATTGGAACAAACTGATTAACTTTTCTAAGCTTTAATTTACTGTTCTGGCAAAAAGAAATGCATAGAATCTTCTATATCAAGTTCTTGGAATGGTTAAAGGGGACCAATAAGTACATCTTATAGCTCGTATTTGATATTTAATAAATGTTCTCTTCCTTTTCACTCTTCCTTTTCTCTTCATTCAGGATGTGTTTCATACCTTTTCATATGTCTTGGAGTTCTTCAGTAGGTCCATTGCTACTTTCTGAGAACAGTAATGCCACCTTCTACCATGTGGATCAGGAGTGATCTTAAATCCTAACAGCAGTTGTTCCCATTTGTTGAATACCTACCATATTCCAGGAACTTTATACATGATTTATGACCTTCATAACAACACTGAAAACTAGTTATTATTTTTGTCACCCTATGGATGAAGAAAATGATGTTCAGAGAGGGTCATTAACAAACTCAAGATCCCACAACTTGAATTCAAGTCCTCCAAACCCATGCTCATTTCTGCACTTATGCTGTCTCTCACTAAGGCTATGATTATAGACCTGTTCCATAATATCCCGGAAAAGGTTTTAAGGTTAGAAAAAAAGTATCAATCTTGGGATCTGAGTGCAGGATTCAAAACACAGCTGTGCCACCTATGGGCTCTATGGCATTGGGAATGTTACTTAAATTCCCTCTGCTCCCTATTTCTTCCTTGTTATGGATTGATCATAATAATTATATCAACAACAAAGACAAAACTATGTAGTGATGATTGAATGAAAGATGATGTGTACAGTATTCTTATCTTAGCACAGTGCTGGAGGTAAATGTCACTCATTTATACCATCACCTTGCCCTCTGCACACTTGACCTATGGAGATTAGATTATTGTTCTTACAATGACCACATGGAAGAGAAGGCCTTTATATTCTCCCCTGCAATATCAGTCTTGCTATGCCCACCACCTGCTTCTATTATAAACACAGATAAGATGTTGACACTGGAGAGGGAAATTTTGAGGGACCAATTCATCTTCTTTCCTTGAGACTTTATAGGCAATTTTCTTTTTTAAAATCCAGGTCACCTGGTTCATGTCCCCTCCGACTCCTAGTCAGTTGATTTGACAGAGCAATAGGGGAGATAGAAAGTGGACACTTGGAAATGACCCTTTATGGGCTCGAGTGGGGCTTGCCGTGGAGGACATCATTTGCTGTGTCACTCCAAACCTCTTCTGAAGACCACCCCTCAATGATAAATTAATCTCATACTTTAGGGCCTTAAAATAGACAACAATAACAAAAGAGACTATTTGCCCCAACGAATCACATGGGTATCCATGTGGACAATGACTCATATGATTCATCAATTTTTTCTGTTTTCCCTGGCTTCTAGGAATATCAGAACTAAGTATTGTATACAGCTACTGCATCCTCCTTAACTAAACTGTCTGGATACAAAATTTTCTCTGCTCTTATACTATACAACATCTATGTCTGTCTGTCTGTCTGTCTATCTATCTATCTATCTATGTCATTTGAAAGTTTTCAATCCGACTGCTTTTATTGTAAGCTGTCTCAAACAACTCCTTGCCAGAAATACAGAAGTAAATGTGGAATACGTAGATAAATAGCCATTTCATGATTCTGGAACGTGGGATACCTAATATGAGGAGAAAAAGTTAAAAATATGAAGATAGAAAAAAATAACTATCATGAAAAAGCACGGATATAATTAAAGCAAAAAATTAAAAAAATGTCACAGACTTTTCTGTAAGTGCTCACTAAGAGGAAGGTATTGTAATTATTATGACTACTATTAATAATAGCAACACGCACATATACTCCACCCTGTTAGTTTACTTGACGTGAAACTCTCCTGTAAAATTATAGCCCCTTGCTCTTTTGTTATCTAACATCTCTGAGAGGCAGGAATAGGAAAAGAGAGCTGGGATCCAGGTAAGTCCTCCAAGGTCAGAGATGGGGCCTTTCCTAGTCATTCTTAGGGCTCTACATCTAGGGCTGTGCTTGACATATGGTAGATGCTCAAAAAATATTTGTTGAATGGATGAATAATAATGATGGCTTACCTTGTGTGGTCATTAGGTAGCAGACATTGTACTCATGGATTTATATAGAGTATTATATTTAACCTTTACAATAATCCTATGAGTAAAGAATTTATAAGATTAGTACTACCTTTTACAGATGTAGAAATTGAAACACAAAGAGATTAAGTAACTTGATGGTAGTGGTAGTATGTGGCAGAGTCTATACTGTCAGCACAGAGTAGAATAAAAGAATAAAGAAATAAACAAATGAAGAAATAAAGAATTTATTTTCCCTGTGGCACCAGGTATAAATTGATTGAGAATATGAAGGAGTCTTGATCAGTTGGACCCGTACCAGTTACAAAGAGTTACTGAATATATGTGGATAGCAAGGGACCCAGAGATGGGAATTCTTATAGGGAGAGGTGTTACTAGGGGTGTCAGAAATAAAAACTGAATTGTCAAAAAAACCTGATGTGTCAAATTTCACTCAACATCTTCTTTATCAGCCTAGATTTGTATGAATCTGCTATACATGTAACAATTTTTACCTATTGGTTTCTTCAGTGCAATACCTAGAGATATGCTTTTCAAGTCCATTCTTTTATTCTGTTGTCACCATCTCTGTGAAACTAGGGAATTTTGGAGAAAGCTGAAATCCATCTAGAAAGTTATGAATCTTGTATAATTCATTTATTCAGGGGCCCATAAAAAGCATTAAAATTTAAGACACTGGTATAAAAATGAGTGTAATTGCACCTGTTTTGAGATTCCTTTCTATTCTGTGGCTCTGTTTTAATTTCACTGCCACTTAACTTTGCCGTGTTTAACTGGAGTGCTGAATACTGCTCACTGCAGCACGTGGGTTTACCATAGAACACCTCCCTTTGTAAATACCATACAGCCTCAATGGCATCCTCCTATGTTATACAGGGAGCAAAGTGTCATTTAGAGAAGGAAGGGTAATGCAGATTCTCACGGTCCCCACGGTGGTCTGGGGGCCATTGTTTGCAGTGGACAAATGGAATTCATAGCAACCCTGCAAGTACTCCCATCTCGTCACCTTGCTTTAGTGCCTGTGTCATCAGTAACCCAACAGAGCATATTGTGTAAAAGCATTTCCTACTTTCTCAGATCCCCAAGCCATCTGGCAAAGCTCTGTCTATTGCTTTTACAAATGGCAAGCTGGCTCATGAGTAAATGGCTACGGGGGAAAGAAACCGACAACACTGAATACTCCTAGATGATTTGCTTTATTAAATGAGATAATACGTGTGAGCCTGGTGTAGAGCGGGGAGTGGAATTCACAGTGGCATGGATGGTGAGGCATCTTTGAATCTTCAAAATGTTAAGCACAAGGTTGAACTGTTCCTCACTGAACTGTGCAGACCTTCCCTCTAAAAATATGTGTTCATAGTTCTGTGACAATTTTGATTTGTAGCAAGGTGATAGGTTTAAAACCTCAGCTCTACTGACTTTTAATTTATAAGGAGTGCAGGTGCTATTTCTCCCCAGCCATGTCTTCCTGACACCAGAAAAAGTCACATATGAAATCGGAGGGTTTCCCTAATATCAAGACATGAAACCGATTTATTTCTTTACCATATACTTCCTTAAAGGGAGCCTGGATTCCTTCAGGTACCTAACCTGATTGCAGGGAGGTGAGGTCTTTTGCCATTTTCCAGGGAAAGGCACTGTATGTGGTGCAAATGGGGTGCTTAAAAAAGGTGAACCTGGGACTTCGCTGGTGGTGCAGTTGTTAAGAATCTTCCTGCCAGCGCAGGGGACATGGGTTTGAGCCCTGGTCTGGGAAGATCCCACATGCCATGGAGCAACTAAGCCCGTGTGCCACAACTACTGAGCCTGTGCTCTAGAGCCCACAAGCCACAACTACTGAGCCCGCGCACCACAACTACTGAAGCCTGTGTGCCTGGAGCCCATGCTCTGCAACAAGAGAAGCCACTGCAGTGAGAAGCCCGCGCACTGCAACGAAGAGTAGCCTCCGCTCGCCGCAACTAGAGAAAGCCTGTGCACGGTAACAAAGGCCCAATGCAGCCAAAAATAAATAAATAAAATAATAATAATAATAATAAAAATAAAAGGTGAACCTGGTGGAGCATTTCCCATCCACCTGACTCAGGCAAGCTGCAGGTCTTCTCCTGGTGACAAATGAAGGTAACCACAACACCCAATGGGGATTGTCACTAAGCATCCCTGACTTAGTGCATTATTAACTAGTGAAGATGCTGAACAGAAACCTTCATAGAGGAGCTGCCATGGCAAGTTATATAGGGCACACGTTCTGGAGTCAGAAAAAACTAGGTTTGAATTTGGGGTTTCTCAGATTATTAGTGTGGTGGTCCTTGAGCAATTCTGTCAGCCTGTCTCAGCCTCCCTTCACTTTGATCTAAATGGCAGATGATACTACCTGTATCATGTGGTCATAGTAAGATGAAATGATAACTCACGTATAGTAGATGGTATTTGGTGCCCTGTGAAGCTCTAATTTATTGGGTGGGCAGGTTCCCATCCTTCAGCTCTTGTGACATTTGGTTGCTAAAAATTCATAACTACTGTGCATCCCTTTGCACTCTGCTGTTAGGAGCTGTCTTGTTTGGAAATTTCTGGGATGCTGTTCTCTCTTCCTAGGTTTGGAGAAGGTTTTCAGTAGCCTGAAGTTAATGACTAATTGATTTGGGAGTTTGCCTCCTGCTTTAAGGCAGGAGAACTCTAGGATGTCATTTATACTTCAAAACACCCTATGGAGTCAGAAACAGACTGTACCTCCACCAAACTCACATCTTTGCCTGACTTTCCCCCTGCCTATCCTGAGAGCACTCAATCACTTATTTCCTTAATAATATTTATCTCAGACTCCCTTCTAGGGAAACTGACTGAGATGGCTTGTGAATATCTGGCATAAAGCAGGTGCTTGAAGATGGTTAGTTTCTCTCTCCTTCTATCCCTTTTCCCCAGCAACTGTTTCTGAGTACTAGATTTGTTTTGCCTGGGGAAAATTACTGTAAAATAATAGAAAGTTTAAAAAATTCTTAGGTAAATAAAAGATACTAAAAAAATAAAAAGTCAGGCAACACATTCTGTCAGGTTATTTACTATACAAATAATAAAAGATGTATATGCAATACAAAAAACTACAAGAAAAAGAACAAACAATAATAATAAAAAAAAACAGTGGAGAATTTGGTCCATTGATTTGCAGAAGAGGAAACTAGAATTGACAATACATACGTGAAAAAAATTTAGGGCTTCCCTGTGGCGCAGTGGTTGAGAGTCCGCCTGCCGATGCAGGGGACACGAGTTTGTGCCCCATTCCGGGAAGATCCCACATGCCGCGGAGCGGCTGGGCCCGTGAGCCATGGCCGCTGAGCCTGTGCGTCCAGAGCCTGTGCTCTGCAGCGGGAGAGGCCACAACAGTGAGAGGCCCGCGTACCGCAAAAAAAAAAAAAAAAAAAAAAAAAAAAAATCTCAGTAGGGAAAGATGAGATTTTGAATTCATTCCATAGGCAAAATTAAAATGTCTGATAATATTAGTGTTGGCAAAAATGTGAAGCAAACGTAGACTCATATTCCCTGGTGGGGGTGTTCATTATCATCACTGTTTTGGATTGAAATTTCTCAATATCTAGTAAGTTTGAGGATATGCATATTTTATAATTCATCAATGATACTTACAGGAATTTACCAGGCATAACTGTCACACATATATAAGAATGTAACTGGCCAACATTATTTGTTAAAGCAAAAGCAAACAAACAAAACTTGAAAACAACCTTAATGTTCATTATCAGGAATAATGAATGAATTCATTATCAGGAATGAATAAAGCATTTTTAGCATACTTATAAAATGAATGCCAGAAAGCTCTAAAGATGGATGAACTAGAATGATAGATACTCGTATGAAAAATCTGGGAAACATAATGTTGGGCAAAGAGCACAAGTTGTAGAAGGTTATGATCAGGATGGTGCCAGTAATTATTTTTTTAACTTGAAAAATTTGTATACTATTTTCTGAATACTTAAAACTGTTGTAAAATTATACAAACATAGACTTGAGATAGATGTGAACCTTACAAGATATTAACCTGGAAAAAGAAGGATCATCAGACCGATGTTGGGAGAGACACGGGTTTCAACTATATTTGTAATGCTTTAGTTCTTTACATTACAATTCTGAAGCAAAAATAGGGAAATGTTAAAATACTATATCTGGGCTGCAAGAATATAAGTGTTTGTTATTTTTCTTTAAGCTTTTTCTCTATGTTTGAAATATTTTTTTAAATAAATAGAATGCCATTTCCTAAGTCTGTTTGAGAATTTTAGACTTCTAATAATGTGACGATATTTTAGTGTGCTTGCTCACACCATACACTTGATTTCAGGCTTGGCTGTGCTAAGTCCTCCAGCTATTCATGGTCCCTTCAAGTCTTATAAGACCTAGCTTAAGCCCTGCCTCTTCCAGGCAACTTTCTGGGTGACCACAGACAGCTTTGGACAGACCCCTTTACGAATTTGACCAATGACATGACTGTGATAAATTTTATATTTGCTTGTATATTGTTGTTTTCAGTGCTTCAAATGTTTAAATATTGTCTAACATACTTTTAATTCAGAGAAGTCTAGACCTTCTCCTAGGTTCCTCATGAAATTATCTCATAAATACCTGCCTATATTTATCATAAATTATGTCTAGAACACAGTTAACTGAAGAAATTGATTTTCAGTGATTATTATTAGTTAATTCATCATTTTGGACTGTTTATATACTAGTAGTTGTCAATCCAAAGAAAAAGATGTAAGGGTCTTCTCAGAGATCTCACAGCTGAATTAAATTGTAGCATAGATATCTGTTTCTTTCTATATTGATTTAGCTATGCAACCAACAAATAATTATTAAACGTAACTCTGGACCAGTTACTGTATTTGAAAATAGTGATAGAATAAAAAACAAGGCAGGAATATTTTTCTTGTATGTATGATTGAGCCTGTCTTGAACTAAAAGTAGAATCTCAGTTCTGACAAAATACTTCAAGGCTGTGTCTGGTACAAAAAGGCCATTTGGAGTTTTAGCTTGTAAATTGAATGTAATTTTCAGAAGATGTGAATGATGCAAAGAATTGCCATGCGTCATGAGACTGCCCTAGAAAATCCGGGAACTGTGGTTGTAGTAATCATATATATTAGCTGGATCTGATTTCCTCTCCTGTTTACTTACTGTTGAGCATTTGTTTTCAGTGAATCGATTATTTAGTAACACCAGTGAACAATTATTTTTGATAACCTTTCATCAAACACATATTTTTCTTTTAAAGTATGACCCTTGAAACGACTGCATGAATGAAGTCTTGCCTTTTTTTTAATGGCCTCCCGACATCTACAGCTGATCCTTACAAGAAGCATGAGGACAGCCTGATAAGTTTTACTATCCCTATATTATCAAGGAGGGAAGTGAGTGTCCGAAAGTATGGATGACTTGGACAAGGCCACATACAGGAGCTGAGATGAGAACCAGAAACTTCTGACTCTTAGACAAAAACATCTTTGCATTTTGTGATACTGATCTCTACATATCAGAAATCCCCAAGATGGGAAGTTTACAGCAGGATTTCTCAACCTCAGTACTTACATTCTGGGAATGATTCTTTGTTGCAGAGGAGGGGGCTGTCTTGTACATTGTGGGATGTTTAACAGCAGCCCTGCCCTTTACCCACTAGATGCCATTAGTACCCCCCTGCCCCCCACAAGTCATGACAATCAAAAATGTCTCCAGATGTGACCAAATGTTCCCTTGAGGGTAAAATTACCTCCTGGTTGAGAACCACTGCTTTAGAGCCTTAGAACATTACTCAATAGCATGCTAGAGTACTTTTTTTAAAAATGCCCATGCAAAGATAGAGCTAAGTGCAGCCGTCCTGTGCATGGAGAAAGATTGCAGATCTCAGCCCCATTGAAGTGGATTAAGATCATGTAATGGGTTCTGACCAAAGGCATTTGAGTAGAAGTGATATCTACCACTTCCAGCCTGGTCACTAACCCCTGAGGGATCCACTTTTGCTCTCTTTCCATTTGGCAGCAAACCTGGAGAGCATTTTTTGTTGTTGTTGTTGTTGTTTTGCGGTACGTGCGCCTCTCACTGTTGTGGCGTCTCCCGTTGCAGAGCACAGGCTCCGGATGTGCAGGCTCAGCGGCCATGGCTCACGGGCCCAGCTGCCCCGTGGCATGTGGGATCTTCCTGGACCGGGGCATGAACCTGCGTCCCCTGTATCGGCAGGCAGACTCTCAACCACTGCGCCACCAGGGAAGCCCGAGAGCATGTTTTAAAGATCAAGGAGCAAAGAGACAAGAGAATCTTGGGTTTCTGGGTGACTGGGGGTTGCAGAGACCTGGCCCCTGATTATCACTGAATGAGACAGACTTGAATGAGAAATAAACCTTCACTGTGTTAAAGCAACCAAAATTTGGAGGGTGTTTATCATAGAAGTTAGAACACCCCGAGTATTAGAATGACATTTTTTTATATTTTAACGTCTCAATTTTAATTTTCATCAAAGTAATGCATATACATAATAAAGGACAAATAATACCAAAGCTCTTTAGCAAAAATCTCCTGTTCCACAAATGCTTCCTGGTAGTTGAGGACTGAACCCTTTGACTCCTTTCCACCATCTCTCTTTTCCCACATCCTGTTTGCATGTGTTTTCTCTGATTATCACTATGCAAATATTGTTCCCTGCTAAGCCAGGTAGTGTAACCTTACCTTTGTCTTTATATGACCTTCTTTGTTTCCCTGGTCAATAACTCTCTCTGGTTCTATAGAATTTCTCCACATCGCCTTGATTTTCCTATGATCTTACTATGATATATATGTTGATATATGTGTGTGTATATATTTATTTTTTCCTGTAGGCTAGAATATCTCTGCTACAGGCCTACTAATAAGCTCAAAAAATCAGTTAAAAAAATTTTTTAGGAGCTCTTTCCCAAAACCTTCTGTTTTTGCAGTAGAATTTGAGATATTTCTTTTTAGGGTAGTTACACAGCTACCTTCCTTATATTTCTTTTCATATCTTTTCCTACACAGGACCTCCTGTTTCATGGATCCCACATCTTTCTTTCCCTGTAGTCATGTAAACTTCAATTAGAGTATATCCTCAAGTAGCTTTTTCTAGAAATAGTTGTACAAAGAGTAACATCTTTGAGATTTTGCATACGTGAGATATCTTGCATGTCTTTACTTTTCCCCCATTGAGGGATTTATTCAATCCCTCTATTGAGTTTGAATGTCTCCATTATAGATTTTTTTAAAACTTAGAATTTTGGTTATTTCTTTGCCATCTTCTATTTTATAGTATAGCTATTGAGAAATTCAATGCCATTCTAACTCTTGATGTTCTTATTTGACCTGCCTTTTTTTCTCTGGATTTTCATATTCTTCAGTTTCGGGAATTTTCTTGCATTTTAAAGAATTTCCTATGTAACATTTTTTTTCTTCTTTCTTTTCAGAACTCATTTTCATGGAGTGTTGACCTTTCTCACTTCTATTAAAAATTTTTTTTCCCATTCTTTGTCCTTTTGTTCTACAGTCATGTAAATTCATTTGAATTTTATTTTACAGCTCTTCTACTCAATTATTTATTTTGATGATGATGTTGTTAGCTTCTAAGAGTACTTCATTTTTCTGTGAGTGTTCCTTTTCCGAAGCGGATTGTTCTTGTTTCAAGGAGCCAGTATCTTCTACACTGTTCTCTCCAGATATTCCACTAAAATCTCACAAGTCAGTATTTAGACTTTCATTTAATACTCTATTTAAATCATCCAATCAGCCTGGCTGTGTCTGATGGTCTTGAATCCAGAGTGATCCTTCTTGGGTTCAGTTATAAACCTGTGGCATAGAGAGGCGTCCTGTAGACCAGGACCAGCCTCTCTTCTGTCTTTCCACCAGCATTGCTGTCTTTCGACCTGCACCCAACTCCGCAGGCCTTCCGTCATTCCTGGTGCTTCTAAATGCTGACACTCAGGGATTCTGCAGGCCAGTTTGGCTCACTTCTTGGTAGTATTTTCATCTATAGACAGTTAGGTTGGAACTTGCTCAAATCTGCTGAGTCAGATACCAACTTTCTACCTGCTTTTACTTTTCCAGTCTGTAACTGAAGTCACTGATATGCTGATGTTTCCTCTCTTGATCAATTTGTCTTGTATTCCTTGTCATGCCTTTGCTTTCATTCTGGCTGGATTTCGTGTAGAGTAAGTGATAAATGCCTGTGTTCTATTCACCATTTTTCACCTGAAGCCTCCCTCAGGAAAGTAACTTCTTTGATTTACTTTGTAAGGTAAAGGAGATCATAAAAAGCAATTTTTGATGGTTAGGATATGCTTTAGATTCTTTAAGTCCTCATGAATTGCTGAATTTTCCCTCTTAATCAACCTTTAGGAGACAATGGGCTTGTCCGAATCATCTTGAGTTAACAAAATATTCACACTGTGGACTCTGAAGCGAGGCCAGCTTCGTGGGCATGTGACCAGTGTGGTCACACAGGGCCCTGTTCTCAGATGGGTCACGTGCTTGTTTTAATGCTCTGCTGTCACTGTCTTGAAAACCCTTATTTATTTATTTATTTATTTATTTATTTGGCGGTACGCGGGCCTTTCACTGTTGTAGCGTCTCCCGTTGCGGAGCACAGGCTCCGGACGCGCAGGCTCAGTGGCCTTGGCTCACGGGGCCCAGCCGCTCTGCAGCATGTGGGATCTTCCCGGACCGGGGCATGAATCCGTGTCCCCTGCATCGGCAGGCGGACTCTCAACGACTGTGCCACCAGGGAAGCCTGAAAATCCTAATATTTTAAGGGGACCCACAAGGGACCCACATTTTTATTTTGCACTGGGCCCTGCAAATTATGAAACTGATCCTTCTCTGAAGTGTAAATACCATGATGTTTAAATATAATTTGTAAGTTCGCATAGTCTTGGGGCTGTCAGCTCAACCTTTCCTTTTATAAATTCTCTACCAGTCTAGCCATGCAGCTGCTTTTGGCTTCTTACCAAGATGGGTAGCTCACTGCCTTCTTAACAATTTCTTTTCCCTCTGAACCTCTGTAACAGAACCTTCTTTCTTACTCTGAAATGAAATACATATCCTTCATCTTATCTGGGCTCATTCCATGTTTTATATGAATAATTTGGTCATTTATATATGTTACAAAACAAATACATATTTATGTTATTATAAAAGAAATACGCATCTGGAAAATATTGGAAAATGATGAAAAGCATAAAAGATAATAACCAGTAATCACTCTATTGGGAAATAACCATTTAATAACCTGTTACCATGGATATTTCTTTTCTATCTTTTTCTTTGCATATATAATAATAACAACAATGATAAAGATGATAGCTGGTTTATTTAGTGCTCATAATGTTCTGGGAACTGTGCTAAGTGGTTTTTTTTTAAAATAAATTTATTTATTTATTTGTCTTTATTTTTGGCTGTGTTAGGTCTTCATTGCTTTGTGCGGGCTTTCTCTAGTTGTGGCGAGCGGGGGCTACTCTTCGTTGTGGTGCATGGGCTTCTTATTGCAGCGGCTTCTCTTGTTGCAGAGCACGGGCTGTAGGCATGTGGGCTTCAGCAGTTGTGGCAGGCGGGCTCAATAGTTGTGGCTCGCGGGCTTTAGAGCACAGGCTCAGTAGTTGTGGCACATGGGTTCAGTTGCTCTGTGGCATGTGGGATCCTCCTGGGCCAGGGATCGAACCCATGTCCCCTGCATTGGCAGGTGGATTCTTAACCAGTGCACCACCAGGGAAGCCCCTGTGCTAAGTGTTTTAAATGAATTATTGCACTCAGGAGATAGACAGATATAATTAGAGAGATATGGATATATACCACATGCATAAGTGTTAAGATTGTAGTGTATATCCAGTTTTTTTCTTTGTGTCACTTAATATTATATCATGAGCACTTGTAAAAATGAGGATTTAAAACAAAATGTAGTTACCACATGGACAGATAATGAAGAAGGGTCACTTCATTCCTTTTGCAGAGAGTGTCAAGATGTGTGACCTTGGGTAGGTCATTTTTCCTCTTAAATCTTCAGTTTCTGCATTTGTAAAATGTATATAATATAATATCTACCCTGCCTACTTTACAGGATCATAGGGTCAATGATAACATCAGCAATAATAAATTGCTGCCTCTGAAACTCTGCTGTGTTTTTCGGCACATTTCTGAGACTCACACACATTTTGTCATGATTATGATTTTACCAATCCCATAAAATGGGTGAAGTCTTGTTTTCTAGAAGGGAGCCTAGAGCCTTAAAGATATTATGTGGCTTTTCCAAGGTTACATGCATGGTCAGCTGGGTGATAATCATGGAGCCCATGTCCTTCCACTGCACTGTGCTGTAGCAAGCCTGTGGGATTCCGAACATGAGAGAGCTGCCCCCCCTTCACAGGGCTATAATGTCTTAGCAGCAAACTTTGCTCCTGTCATTTTCTAGGATTAACTTTCCACAATTTTAGTTCTTCAGAAGACCCCTTCTTGTTCATGTTGTTTGGTTCTGTAATATATGTCACCCACTGCAAGAACTCTGGAGCTCCATTGAAGCAGCATCCAGAGAGAGATGAACTCATTAAAATGGACCTGCAACCATTCAGGATTTCCAACTTCTAAAAGGATGAGAAAGGGAAAGAATACATTTTAACTTTTGCCTGAGCTTCACTTATTTAATCTCTGCCACAACCTCAATTTCCTTGATATGTCTCGCAAAATCCATGACAAAATATGACTTGAGCAACTAATTTTGTGAGGCTATAATGGGTGCAGAGAAGTTCACTCCTCAATTTTCCCTTCTGCTTTTGCCTTCAGAAAGTGTAGAGATCAATTTTCTCTTGAAAAACTGAAACTTCATTCAGTCCTTTTACTTTGTCAAGTCACTATCATGCCTTTGCTGTCTGAAGTTTTCCGGTGAGAGTGTTGCACTTTCTCACTCCCTAGGCTGGACCTAGCCTTACTTTGGCGCCAATGAAATGTGAGAAGACCAGCCCTGAGCAGAAGCTTTAAAAACCAATACAAGTTTTTCACAGAACTAGAACAAAACATTTCACAATTTGTATGGAAACACAAAAGACCCTGAATAGCCAAAGCAATCCTGAGAAAGAAAAACGGAGCTGGAGGAATCAGGCTCCCTGACTTCAGACTATACTACAAAGCTACAGTAATCAAGATGGTATGGTACTGGCACAAAAACAGAAATATAGATCAATGGAACAGGATAGAAAGCCCAGAGATAAACCCACGCACATATGGGTTACTCATCCATAAAAAGAAACGAAATTGAGTTATTTGTAGTGAGGGGGATGGACCTAGAGTCTGTCATACAGAGTGAAGTAAGTCAGAAAGAGGAAAACAAATACCGTATGCTAACACATATATGTGGAATCTAAAAAAACCTAGGTGCAGGACAGGAATAAAGATGCAGATGTAGAGAATGGACTTGAGGATACGGGGAGGGAGAAGGGTAAGCTGGGACGAAATGAGAGAGTGGCATGGACATATATACACTACCAAATGTAAAATTGATAACTAGTGGGAAGCAACCACATAGCACAGGGAGATCAGCTCAGTGCTTTGTGACCACCTAGAGGGCTGGGAGGGAGATGCAAGAGGGAGGAGATATGGGGATATATGTATAGCTGATTCACTTTGTTATAAAGCAGAAACTACCACACCATTGTAAAGCAATTATACTCTAATAAAGATGTTAAAAAAGAAATTAAAAAATTAAAAAATATAAATAAATAAATAAAATCAAGGAGAAACAGATGCCAAGATGACCCAGATGTTGAAATCAGCAAATAAGGACTTTATAACAGTTATTAGAAATGTGTGTAAGGATTTAAAATTTAAAACAATGATAAAGATTAAAATCTTAGGAGAGATATAGACACTATAACAAAAAACAAATCCTAGAATTGAAAATTACAGCATATAAATTAAAAAATTTTCTATGTCCTTAACAGCATATTGAATGGTGTAAAAGAAAAAATAAAAGCAGTGAATTTGAAGACTGGTAAATAGGAATGATCAATCTCAAGAACAGAAAGACAAAGAATTGGGAGGAAAAAAAAGAAGCAGACCTTCTGTGACCTGTGAGATAATATCAACTAAACTATCATATTTGTAAGAAGAGTCCCAAAAGGAGAGGAGAGAGGGAAGGAGCAATATACATTTTCTAAAGAAATGACAAGTGAAAATTTCTCACATTAGGTAAAAAATCTACAACATCAGTAAGTGTAACAACACCAGCAAGATGAATACACACACACCCACACTCATTCTTAGGCATATCAAACTAAAATATATGAAAAGCAAAAATAAAGATAAAAATATTAAAGTCACTGAGAGAAGAATAAAAATGACAAATTACATGCAAAGGAACAAATGAGACAGGCTGCCTTCCTTTCAGAAACAGTGGATTCCAGAAGACAAAGGAACAACAATCCAGATTACAGTATTTTGAGAAATAGTCATCAAAAATATTGGTGAAATAAAGACATTTTCAAATATTTAAAAGCTGAGATATTTTGCACTCCATTTTTATTTGATTTTATGTAAAACTGACATACAGCAAAATGCACATATTTCAACAGGTAAAAAAAAGAAAAAGAACTAATGCAAGTCTCTACCATATTCCATTTTCTCTGCCCCTAGACCATCATGTCTCTGGTAGGAGATATTCCTTCAACCTTTGTTCTGGAATGAAGTAGACAGGATCAGAGCCATAGTTCTTGAGTTTCAACATGGGTGAGAAACAAACCTTTATTGTTGCAAGCCACTGAGATGATATTGGGCTTGTTACTGTTGCATGTCTTATACATTGCTGACTGATACAGTGGGTTATACCTATGCCTTTTCTTTCACTCAATCATTTGTTATTATTGAAGTCTTTAGAATACTTGTGACTGTGTACCGTGTGGTGCTTTATGCTATAGCAATGGCTTGTAACCTTGGCTACCCATTAGAATAATCCGAGGAAGTTCTGTCAGTTTGGTTTATTACGAATCCCTGGGCTATATTCTGGATTAATTGAATTAGAATCCCTGGGTGTAGGTCGAAGCATTGGTATTTTAAGAAGCTCTTTAAGAGTTTTTAAAGTGCAACCAGGGGTGACAACCACTGCTTTAGAGGGAAAGAATTTTGAATTCTTCAGGAATAAAGGTGGTCACTGAGATAGACGATCTACTTGCAGAAAAAGAGTAAAGGAAGAAATTTCCAGGGAAGAGAAAAAACAAAAATACTGAATCACTGTGCTGTACACCTGAAACTAATATAATATTGTAAATCAACTATACTTAAATTAAAAAAATAAAAGAAAAAGACTGCCATCACAGCTGAAGAAAGAAGAAGAGAGTCCCTGTCTTTAAGTCAGTTTCACAGCAAAGAGACAGTCTGAATTTAGCTGAGGCAGTTGGCATGTAGTAAGGAAGGTGATGAATTTCAGGTAAATGGGAAGTAGAGTCCCTCAGAAAACCATCCTAATCTGATTATTAAGGATCCCCATGAGATCAAGAAAGACCAAAAGAAAAGATTTTCTATGTGCTTAACCATTATAGTACAGCTAGGATATACCCACAGGAAACTGGTAACACAGAGGAGAAAAGTAGGTTTTCAGCTTCATATAGCAGCCATTATGTCAGTATTATTTTATGTTAAAGATTAATTATAGAATTTTGGATAAAACTATATGGTGCATATTTCCAGTGTTTCCAACAGTGTTGAGGAAGAGGTGAGTGGAGTATTCCAACTTATAATTTTCTATGAATATTTTTATTTTGGGAAATGAGTGTAGAAATACACTAACATTAGTATATTAGTATTATCAGTTTTTGAGATGAAGGAATTGTGACATATATTGTGGCTATAAAATTCAATCTGTCCTGGGCTTCCCTGGTGGCGCAGTGGTTGAGAGTCCGCCTGCCGATGCAGGGGACACGGGTTCGTGCCCCGATCCCCGAAGATCCCACATGCCGCGGAGCGGCTGGGCCCGCGAGCCATGGCCGCGGAGCCTGTGTGTCCGGAGCCTGTGCTCCGCAACGGGAGAGGCCACAGCAGTGAGAGGCCCGCGTACAGCAAAAAAAAAAAAAAAAAAAAAAAAATTCAATCTGTCCTTACAAAGAGGATAGTAATAAAGTTGGGAAGAAAAGACGGCCCTAGCAGATAATGCCATTTCACCTTTTTCTCTTGGGTAAATTATATCCATCCATCCATCCATCATCATTCCAACGTTTACTAAGCACTTAATATTCATTCATTTCATTCATTCAGTCAACATTTATTGAGAGTGTACCACACTCCAGGCACTAACGCCAGGTTAAAAAAAGTCCCAATATGCTTGTCCCTGGAGACGTTGTGAAATCAAATAAGCTAATGTAGATAGAAAGGATATATGTATACTTTGACATGCTATTAAAACATGAAGGCTTATTATTATCCAATCTTTAATATCACTGCTGTGTAATCCAATGTGCTAATATTTTTCAGTCCATTGACAGGCACAGATATTTCTCAGGGTTCCACAAACTTGCAATTAAGAAAATGGAAACATTCATAAATATACAAGTTGACTAATTAGTCACTAATTAGGTAGAAGATTGGGTATTGTAATCACCCTAATATATATTGGTTAATGTCATGGAATGGAAAGAAGAGTTTTGCTACATTATATTATGTCAAAATTTGCATAAAGATTTCATTAAAATACTTAATGGGACCTGCCAGTTCGGAGCCATGGCCAGCCAGCCAGTTGTTTATGGTATCTTATTGGTCTCTGGCAATTTAGGCATCCTATTAACAAGTGATCTTTCAATTCTGTCAAAGAAAACTGGAACATTTTCAACACCTATAATATTTCAAGATGTTTATTGACCGCTCAATGGCAATATATAATCATTATTAGTTTGTCTTGCATTTGAAGAGACTGAAGCACAGAGAGGCCAAGAAATGAGCCCAGGATCATTCAGATGGACCTTAGGTTGACTGGATTGTGCTTGGCTTTCAAACTTCATTTCTAACCTCTGCTTCACCCCAACCGCCTGAAAAATCCCAAGAATTAGATAGTAGTTCTACTGTTATTTTCACTTTTACTGTATTATGATAGATTTAGGTGCTCTTACATTTGTTTGTTTTTAATGCAAAGTCTCTGTGGCTTTCCAACCAGTATCAGAGAAAGTCTAAAAGAGAAGTTAATGGTTTCCACATAGATACTTCTCAATTTCTTGAGAGAGACTTAGTTGTTCTTCCCTTTGAACCCACATATTTATTGGTTCATTCCTCTCTGGTAGTATCTCAAGATATTGGAAAGAAACGTTGATATCCTAAGTAAGTTAAAGCCCAATGATGCTTTGTTCTTAGCTTCTATTGCTCCATGAGGCTTGAATCATCACTGGCTCAGCATAATTCTTCCCAAAGAAGAACCTTGTCCTTGTAATTTATTATGAAATGTCAGTAGATCTGCTGCCTGAGGACCCTGGCTTCCAAGGTGGCAGCACCACTGTGTTGCTTATTTCCTTGTTCAAGGTTCTGGTTCCTGGGTTTTCAAATTTGGAATTTGGTTTCTTCATGATATGCACCCATGCTACCCATATTAGGAGAGACTATTGCAAACACTGGGATACCTATTTATTAATTAAAACAATTGTCATGATAGTATAAGACTCTTGAGTCTTCTGGTGAACATGTTTCATGCTGAAACAGCAAACCACAACAAATCTGGGGTTCCCTTAACATGCTTAGGCATCTTTTTTTTTGTTTGTTTTAAATTATAATTTATTTATAGTATTTTTTTCTATTTTTTATTTTTTATTTATTTATTTTATTAGTTTCTGCTTTATAACAAAGTGAATCAGTCATACATATACATCTGTTCCCACATCCCTTCCCTCATGCATCTCCCTCCCTCCCACCCTCCCCATCCCACCCCTCCAGGCAGTCACAAAGCACCGAGCTGATCTCCCTGTGCTCTGCGGCTGCTTCTCACTATCTATCTACCTTACGTTTGGTAGTGTATATATGTCCATGCCTCTCTTTTGCTTTGTCACAGCTTACCCTTCCCCCTTCCCATATCCTCAAGTCCATTCTCAAGTAGGTCTCTGTCTTTATTCCCGTTTTACCCCTAGGTTCTTCATGACATTTTTTTTTAAATTCCATATATATGTGTTAGCATACGGTATTTGTCTTTCTCTTTCTGACTTACTTCACTCTGTATGACAGACTCTAGGTCTATCCACCTCGTTATAAATAGCTCAGTTTCATTTCTTTTTATGGCTGAGTAATATTCCATTGTATATATGTGCCACATCTTCTTTATCCATTCATCCGATGATGGACACTTAGGTTGTTTCCAGCTCCGGGCTATTGTGAATAGACATGCTTAGGCATCTTAATGGCTCTTAGCATCAAGGTACATACATTGTATATAACCCTCCTTAAAATATTAGAAAGATACCTATTAAAGGGGCTGAATACTTAACCTTCTGATCCAAAGTCCCTTCATTTGGACAGTACTGGAAACTCTCAGTTGTTGCTATTGGCCTTTTGTGACCCTGTATTGACCCTGTTCTGGTGATGGTAAGGAAATTCAAGCTAGGACAATCTTGAATTACTTTAATTACTTCTGCATCTCACTCCTTATCAGGCCTGCTTTCCTTTAGACCCTTGCTTTTTCACTTCTGCTTTAGTTCATTAATATTTTACTTGCTTTTGGACTTTGATCTTGGATTTCTCAGCTCTACTCTTGGTTCTCTCTAGGACTGTGTCTTGGACATGTAATTTCAGTCAATCTTTCTAGCCTTGAGGACCCAACTTCCCCAAAATGGCCCAGTTAACTGGTGCTACTCCTGATTTGTACCAGTTAAGCAGCCAGAGAGGAGGCAGACATTCATTGACTTTCCTCTCCCAAGATTCCTCTCATACCAGACCCATTATAGTTAAGCAGTCTTCTTCATATACCTTCAGAACTTTGACTTTCACTAGATTTTCTTACAATTAAGAGGACAGTAGATTAGATTACCAAGCTCTTCTTCCATCTGTCTTTTCCCTGAGATATGAGTCAGTTGCATATAGTCTTCTGAAAATGTCTTATTCATGACATGCTGATTTTACTTGACTGTATCTCAGAGTTTAGGAATGTCTTATTTTTGCCCTTATGCCATTGAAAAATTAGAACATTACCTTTGGGGACATTCCTTTGCACTTTAAAGTGTTTTCATGCCCTTTTTCTCATCTCCTTCCAACAGTCCTATGAGGTGGAGGTTACCATGGAGGAAATACCTCGTTTTGGCAAATTTTTGGATTTCCCCTTACATCTGTGTTTTGATCACGGCTGGAAAAATCAGAGCAACTGACAGAGGCCAGCTAATGTCTCTAGACAAGGAGATTGGGGAAAGCAAAAGAAACATAAAAACAAAGTTGACAACAACAAAAGCCTAATTTATAGAAGGATGAGAAATGGGTGGGTAGCAGGGCCCTGCACATGTTGCATCAGCCTTAGGAAGAAAGCCCCTTGGCGAAAGCACTTGGAGTCAGAACCTTTGCCAAGGGGCCACTCAAATGAGGCTTTGGATACACAAACAGAATTGCTGGTGAGCTATTGGCACATGGCTGTGTTTTCTGGGCCCATGGAAATGCTTTCTCAGACCTGTTCCTCGAAAGAAAGTTGAATTATTCTTCAACAGCCAAGGCCTGACTTTGATGTAACTGCTGTGAGCAGGCCTTGGCCTCAGAGGCTGTGCAGAAACACTCTCACCTGCCCCTACCACTCAGGCATCACACCTGGGCCCCCATCGGGCGACTGCTGTATCCTCCTCCTCTCACTGCTTCTTTCACTCCAGTTGGCATTTACTCCAACTTGTGCCCCTGGCTGAGCTGTAGCAGTTGACAGTGACTTTTGGGGATACGTGTTTAGAGAATCTTGCTGCCTCCCAAAGAGAGCCAGTACTCCATCCTTCCCTAAAGCTCTGCATAGCTGGCTGGTCTCTCTGCCTTTAGTTTTCTTTCTCCCTTATTCACAAACACACTGCTTAAAAAATTTAACAACCAACATCCTTGTTCATACCATGTCCCTGTTCATAAGTCTCCCGTGGCTTTCCATTATATGTAGGTGCCAGACTGAGAGCCCTGGGCATGGCATTCTCATGATCTAGCAATGTGCTCCCATAGCGTGTGGCCTGAGGATCTCTTTTGGGAAATATTATTCCTTGTTATGTGTGGTGCTACTTGTGTGTGAGCATCTTCTCTCTTGCCCAACTTTAAGCCTCTTGATGATTAGGTCCACATCTGCCTGTCTAACTGAATCTGATACCTCTCAGAGTACCAACCAGAGCACATGACTCAGAGCAGATGCTCAGAGAATATTTGCTGCATGTGATAAAGAATGAATGAGTTTCATGAGTAACATTTTCCATCCGAGCAAAGCAGCCGATCTGGTGTTGAATGAATGGCCTGGATGACTGCTTTTTTCTTGTATATGCTTTTATTTGGAAAAGTTTTTAAAAAGCAGAAAAGTACGAAGAATAATAAAAAACAGAGTATCATGCACCCATTATCCCAGTGAACCATTGGTAACTTTTTTTCATATTTGCTTCAGAGTTTTAATGAAAGAAACAAAACATACTAGATTAATGTGACCCTTTGTCTTATATCTCATTCCCATTCTGCTTTATCTCTTCTCAGAGATGAGTACTATTATGAATCTTTTGTGAATGCCTTTTATGTTTTCTTAAACTTTTACATACAAATATATGCATCAACCGATATATAGCAGGAGTTAACAAACTGTGGTCCATGGGACAAATCCAACCTATGGCCTGTTTCTCTAAAGACTGCAAACTAAGAATGGATTTTCCATTTTAAAGAGTTGTTAAAAAAAGACAACAACAAAAATGAATAATATGTGACAGATGGCATATATGACATGCAAACCCTAAAATATTTACTATTTGTCTTTTGCAGAAAAAGTTTGCCAACCCCTGATATATAATATTGACTTCGTTTTAAGTTTTAAAAGGATCTTGTATCCTACAATCATTCTGAAACTTGCTTGAATATTCAGCCTTATTCTTGAATTCTATGTTTGTTGACATATGTATCTACTTTAGTCCTTTTAATGGCTGCATGGTATTCCATCATATTAATATAGCACACTTTTCCTATTCATCCCCGTGCTAGATGGACAGTGACATTGTTTACCCATTTTCACTATTAAAAAAAAGTCAAGAAACATTATGTACTTTGTGTAAATGAGAGTTGCTCAAGGGTTACATTCCTGGAAGTGTAATCACTGGTTTATAGGGAATGTGCATTCTTAAGAGTTGGAATAGAACCAAACTATTCTTGGCAGTAGTTGTAAATATTTCAACACTTACCTTCACTTTGAGATATATTCCTAATTGCTGCAAGCTTCAGCTCTCCCACTGTCCCAGCAAATGGAAAAGACAGCCCCTGCTGTAACAGCCTTCGGTGTTCTACTGCCTTCATGTAACAGAAAAAACAGTGGAAGTAAAAGCCCTTTCAAGAGCTGTAAGGTGCAGTGACTTTAAAGAGGTTACCTACAAGGACATCAAGAAAGACTCTCGGCAGACTAAATGGAAATGACACAGGCAGAAGGCACTCTCCAGGGGGACTTTGTCAAAAGGATGCTGAATGGCATTCCACTTCAAACAACGTCTGGTGACAGGTGTTCTGCTCTGTGACAACTTAGTCCACCGCACACCCCCAGGTGCTGTCAGTGAACACTGTGGTCGGGACCACTTCCCTCTAGGTCTACAACTCCAGGAACAAAGACTGACAGACAGAACCCCATGAGGCCAGTTGTGATTGCCCTGAGGAAGCATGTATTGAGCACTCACTGTGTGACTCACCCTGAGCCAGAAGCTGAGACCAAGGCAAGGGAAAGGAACACACAAGAAAGATAAACAAATGAAGGAGGGTCCTTGTTTCCAGTTGCTAGCGTCCTAATGACTCCCTGGCTTGAGAACCAATAGGTGCTCAGTTCTTTCAGGATCATCTTGATCCATGTAAGAGATAATTTTGTATGATCTAAACACAGAGGAGAATGAACCCACACGACTCAGTCCAAGCTGTAGGACCGTTGCATATATTCCTTAGGTACTCTAGACATTATTCCTCACTTGCAAAATGAAGGGATTGCACAAAATGGTTTTCCCTAGTATATAAATATATCCCTAATTTTGTACCCTCCACCCCTGCCACTGCTGCAAATTAGGGTGCATCACCGCTCACCTAGACTAATACAATAGGCAGCTAGATGTCTCTCTGGCTCCAGTCTCTCCCTGGTCTACACTGCTGCCAGAGAGAAATATCTTGTGCGTGAAGTTGACCCTTTAAGAAGCCGATTTTCTCCAGCTGAAGTCCAACAACATAATACAGAGAACAGGGCTTTGATCCTCTCCTTCCTGACTGTCTAGACTCAACTCCAACACTTCTCAAACTCCTGGATTGTTTGTAGTTCCTGGGAGGGACCACACTGTTTCATATGTTCCTGAGTCTTCTCACACTCCCTCAGAAAGAAACTTGAGATCCTCTCAGGGACTATCTCATATGCATTCTTATAATCCAAGTATCAAGGACAACAGTTGACACCTAGTGGATCCACAAAACGTGTTTTTTAAATTAATGAATGCATGAATGACGTAGTGTAACTACTCATCTTCATAGTTGGTTGCTTCTTCTTAGAGGAAAGGCTTACTGTTTCCTCAAATGAACATGGAAATGAACTTGTAAAGTGCATAGCAACAGAGTGACAAGTTCAAAGCTCAATTTCCAGTTCTAACTTCTACTAAACAGCTGTGTGGCTTGGAGCACACCATTTAACCTCTTTGAGTCTCAGTCTCTCCTCTGTAACATGGGGTTAAAAACTACCTACAAGTTTATTTGGACAATCAGTTCACTGTATGGGAAACATCTGGTGAATGGCTGGCAGATAATAGACTCTCAAGTGTGCCTGAGTCTGCTAAAGTCTTGGTTGGGGGAAATCTTCTATGTCAGGGGAATTCTCTTGTGGTCCAGTGGTTAGGAGTCAGTGCTTTCACTGCTGGGGCCCGGGTTCGATCCCTTGGTCCAGCAACTAAGATCCCCTACGCTGCGTGGTGTGGCCAAAAAAAAAAAAAGAAAAACGTTTTCTATGTCAGGTCAGGGTGTTAGGGTCTGCTCATGTTTCCTGGACTTCTCCTTTATGAAACCTTGTTTCTTCCCAGCGTGTATGTGCACGCATGCGCCCTAGGCTCACAAACACTAGTGACTGTTCATGTGAACATGAACTAATCAGCTTTCTCTCTGGACCTAAGCTCAGTCATCTGTTAGTTAAAGGAGCGGGATCAGATCAGGATGGACAAGTCTATGGCACACATGTCCTCACTCCCTTCTCCCTTGTCCTTGACAGACATTATTAATTGATGTTGGTCCTGTTTCACTGAGAATCTTTTCAGGAAGCCACTCCCAGTTGATCAGAGATGGCTCCTGAGTTGATTTTATCCAAGATTTCTCATAGATCTGCCACCCTGTAAATCTCAAGAAAAATAAGGGAAGTATTTGTGATGGAGAAGTTGCCCTGATTCTCTTACCTTTCTTTGCTAGCATGGTGAGTTTTCTATGACATGTTACTCAAGTCCCAGACCAGAGTGACAGAGGAGAGGCAGCCAGCAACACCACCAGGGACTTATGGGTGTCTTTGTCATTAGTTGAGATTCTTGATCTGGCTTCAGTTGGCACGCAACACTGATAGCTTATTCAGTAATCACCCCAATAGCCAGCAGTTGTTTAAAAAAACAAAATAACACAACACAAACCAGCAAAACAAAAATCAAGTCAAAACAATAAAAAATGCAGACTTAATTCCCTTTAAAGAGATAATCAGCTAAAAATTTGACATTTTAACTAGAGCTAATACACGAGGGGAAAAGACGCCTTGTAGATTTTATCAGCATTAATATGAAGTAATAGGGTTGCTCACTATAATTTTATTTCTCTTTGGGGCTTCTGCATCTAGTATATAGCCCATCATCTGCTCTGAGAAATGTTAATTCATCATGAAGCTGCAAAGAGTAGAGGTCACAGAGACCAGGCCAGTGTTCTAATTCAGATTCAACTTTCGTATGGCAACAATGCCTCCCAGGAAAGCACTAGAGTCTTTCCAACACTTTCACAAGTAATTAACCCCCATAATCATTGAAGAATTCAGAGTGAGGAGATAGTGTCCGTGTTAGAAAAAACCAGTTCTCTATTCATTCAGGAAAATTGTTGAGGACTTAACTATGTGTTGGGCTTGGGGAACACACATATGAACCAGGCAAAAGCCCAATGACCACAGTCCCGTAGGGAGAAGAAGAGTTGAAGATCAGTTGGCGTGCACTGGTATGATTGTGTTGGTTGCTTCCAGCCAACATCAGTTAGGACCAGTTAGAATTCCTGCCACACCAGCTAGTTAAGTCTTGTCAATATTCCGCCTGCCTATTTGCTAGCCATAGTTGCTTAACCAAATAACAAGAACTATCAAAGGGGTCAGAACGATGTATTCTGAGAGCAGGATGCTCAGTTCTGGCAATTTCTAGAGGAAATGAGGCAGAGTGGGGTTGTGGAGGGTGGGAAGGGATTCATCAGCTTGTAGTGATGGAAGGGTATTCTGAAAAAAGAAAATAGGACGTTTAAAGGCTGTGTGTAGGATCTCATAGCACTTTTGGTGACCTGCGTGGAATTTATCATGGCTATATTACATGGATCTTTTTGTGTAAGCAAATAATTGTCATGAGGGAGGCACCATGCCTCTTTTGTTGCACAAGCACTTCATACTATGCCTGGAATATAGATGCCACCGACTAAATCTTTGTTGAGTGGATGATTGAATGAATGAGGGTGTGGTAGGGAGATGCAGCCAGGGAAGCTTGGGCACCAGCTAATGAAGGACTCCATTCACCATTTTAAAGAACTTTTAAAATACTTCGTCCTGCAGGTAACAGAGAGCATTTGAAAGTTATTTGTGGGTTGGTGAAACTGGAGGTAGTGAATGATGAGGACATGGATACAGGGATTCATCAGCTTGTCAATTATGAGAAAAGACAAATAGGATGCACAGCTACCAGTGACAGTGACATAACCTCCAACACCAGCTACCTCTTCATGTCCTTGGCTTCTGTCTTAGCTTAGTCTGAATTCCAAGGCATGCCCAGCTGGTCCTTGTCCCCATTCTATAACCGTTTACTTTCTTCTCACTGACACGTTCTCCCCATCCTCCCATTCTCATCAATGTGAACTTCTTACTTGTCTCTCACAACTGAGCTCAGATCTCTTGTCTCCTTGTAAGGCATTTATGAACTATTGTCTCTCTTCTCAGCCCAACATTCCTGGTAGAATTAGAATTTCCTTGAGTCCTCATGATGCCCAATAGTTTTCTTCCCTGGCATCGACTCAAGGTCATTATTCATTTTTCTGGATTCTTCATTTCATTACAAGCCTTAGAAGCCAGGCACAATGTCATACCCAAATTTGTAACCCATCTCAGTACAAAGCACAGGGCTTGGCTTTAGCAAGTACTCAGAAATAAGCAATACATTTAAAAAATTAGTTGAATTGTAAAGAAAGAACTAGCAAATTGGCAAATGGGACATTTTCATGGGAGGTTGTCTGTGAAAGGGCTTACTAGCTGCTAATGGTGGAGCCAGAAAGCAGTGGATGGCTGCAATCTGTCTTAGTTAAAATTTGTAATAAACTGAGTAGACTTAGGAAAGGGCACCTCTTTCTTATGCTGGAATCTAAACTATTAGCCTGCATTATATGTGCCATCAAAAGATGCTTCTTTTGGACTGAGAGTGCCTTTTGAAAAGAAGCTGCAAGCCCAGAGATCTTGCAGAGTGTTAGAAGAGCCCAGCATGGATTTTTGTTGCTCAGTTCAAAAGACATTAGACTGGATTGTCTGTGTCAATTCAAAATTTCTTCTCCTTGCCATATAAGAACCAGTGACTCAAGAGGACCAAGAAGAGAGATTGCTATGTTCTTTTTTATCTCATGGTCCTTCTCACACGTCCATTCTCCTTTGTATTTCTCTTGTACACCAAAGATTGGGGGACATTTTCTAATATTCTTCTCTTTCAAAAAGGGATGGGAGGGCAAGGCATGAGGTGTGCCTTTCCCTTGACATTGTGTAGACAGCACTAACTGATGATAGAAATCTTTCCTTTTGAATCTGGATGGAATCTAAAAATCTTTCCTGGCAACCATTATCCATCAGAGGTTGCATAAAAACTATTTTCGTTCTGTGTTCTATAGCCTTAAGGCTATAAGAGATCCCTGCTAACTATTAGATTGAATCCTGGGAAATTGCCATTTTTTGTAATGACTAAAAATGGTCAAATATTGGGGATTTCATACATTTCAACCTGGAGAAATTTGATAGCTTGACATCATGCCCCAGAGTACTCTGAGTAGATGTGCAGATCACACCTCTTGCAATGATTCTTTGATATATGTGAGTGTAACACTTGACTTATAGCTTCAAAAGCTGGTCTGAATAACCCTGTTTCTTTATGATGCATGTAACTTCATAAGCCAACGTTTCTCAAAGCCTGGTCTGCCATAACTTTGCAAAAGGTACCAAGTCGGGTTTATCTTAGGGGGGTCAGGCAGATAACTCTGTGGTATCATTGGAAGTGTTCCAAGGAATCTTACCATTAGAAATGCATTCCTTCATGCTACGGCATTGTGTCTCCAAGAGTCCTCACTGCCAAGCAAATATCTCTGAAGAATTGACATGTCAACATTAACTATTGACACTTAACACACATTTATGTTACATAAGATGGATCGTTGTTTCTCAATGAGGGTGGTATTTTCCCCCAAGGGATATTTAACAATGACTGGAGGCATTTTTGATGGGATTGCTACTGACATTTAGTGCTTCTATACATCTGGCAGGACATAGGGGAGCCCTCTATAACAAAGAATTATCCAGTCCAAAATGCCAGTAGTATGAAGATGGAGAAACTCTGAAATGGTTAGTTTTTAGAGTGAGCACTATGGAATCTAGCATGAGACAGACAGTGGCATTTGTTATTAGAATAAGGCAGAGACATAAATCTGGAGATTGGGACATTGTACAAGGTATGCATATCTGGGTGTATCTGGGTACCCTGGGTTAAGGGCCTGTCATAGGTTTAGCTCTCCTACAAGCAAACTGTTTGATGTCAATCAGTGGGCAGGAGGTTAATTAGCGAGTTCCCCTGGAATCATCAGCTTACCTGGGTGGAGAGAGAAGCAGAGCTTTGTTCCCATCTCAGTAGAGGTCTAAGGCAACCGCCCAGAGAGCCCTGAAGATGGAATGACAACCTTGTCCTCCACAAGCCCTGATTAAAGGCAGAGTTGACTTCTTCATCATGTGACCCAGGGACTTTCTTGTATCTTTTGCCTTATATTTCCACAAACATTTTCAACTAGCAAATTACAATGGTTACTCTTACTGACACCACTTTTTTTATGTATGAGGAAACAACAGTGTAGGAAGTTAATTTGTCCAAGGTCACACAGAAAGTGCTGAGCAGAGCTATTAATGGAACCCAGATCTCTGACTCCATGTCCCTTCCATTCCACCATCCTTGTTCTTAATATCTTTCTTAAAACTTTTAATTTTATATTGGAGTATAGTTGATTAACAATGTTGTGATAGTTTCAGGTGTACAGCAAAGTCTTGTCCTTACTGTCTTAAGAAAAGTTCTTGTACTGAGGTCTGATTTGTATTGAGTATTTGTATTTGTGTTGAGTATTTGTATTGTACTGAGGTCTGCCCTGATTTGTATTTCATTCTTGTTTTCTTCACATGTTCCTTTTATCCTTTTAGAGGGCTGGGGGTCAGGAGCTATATTATACTGGACCTTTGCCCCATGACGTGGAGCAGAACCCCTTGCATTTCCTGTTTATGTTCTGGGTAATAGCGGTAATTCCACTCAGTTGTCTAACCCAAAGAAACTTCTGAGTCATCCTGAACCCCTTTTTCTACCTCACTCCACACACAGTCAAGACCTCTTTCCTACTCATCTCTTGTCCTCACTATTACCACAACTTCTCATATTTGGCATTTGTAGAACTTTGTAACTGCCTTGAATGTCTCCAGATGCACCTCCCTTTGGTTCATTTTTGCACAGTCACCAGAACATCTTCCAAAAAAGACAGAGCTGGGTTGCATCTCGTTTCTTAAAGTTCTTCAGGCTTTCTATCAGCTATGGGATAAAGTCCAAATGCCTTATCATAGCCCCCCGTTGTTTCTTTGCATACATGAGAAATACAGGTAATTTCACTACATTAAGGCAGAAGAGACTATTCAGCTTATAAAAGCTGGGCAGTCATCTAAACATCTACTACTGTATCTTCCATTTTCCATCCAGCCGGGGAAAAACTTGATAATCCTTTGAGTTGGGTTCATGGTAGAATTCCATAAGTTTTTGTGCATTTGTGTATGTGCGTATGCATGCTATATCTCAGTAAATTTCTGCTTTAGAAAATTCCATGAGATTTCATTTAAAAATTATAATATTCAGGTGCTGTCTGGGTGTTGTGGAGGTCCAGTGAAGGTGAAGACATTGACCTTGCCTCCCAAGAGGCCTCAACGCCAAGACAAAGCCAGAAATGATAATAGGAACTCATAAATTGTGTTTCCTATGGAGTTTTGTCCTCCTATCCTAGCTTACAAAAGATGGCTCTCCTAAGACCGTCAAGGAAATCGATCCATTTCCTCTGGCAAATACAGTCCAGAGTTTGAAATGACAAGTCTTGAGTTCAAGGTTTGGACCAACTACTTAATATCTGTATAATCCAGAGCAACATGTGTAACTCTGCTCTGCCTTACTTTACTCACTGTCAGCCTGTAATAATAAAAACTTCCTTCATAAGGCTGATGTAAGGTTTCAATGAGAAAATATGTAAAATTTGCCTAGAATGGTGATTGGCTTATGGTAAGTGTGCCACAAGTTGTGTCCTTTACTCCTACAGAGCTTTTGATAAGTTTGCAATATTTTGTGAAATTTAAAGTACTCTGCAAACACTGGTTATTACTTATACCTATTTGATGTAAAGGGACAAGGTTGACTCCTCAGGTATGCTTTAAATAAAACCAAGCGCATGAATAGGTCTTTATAGAGTTGGTACGCAGTTTAATAGTTTAACAAAAGGGAGTGCAGAATGGATCCCTGGAAATCTTTTCCTTGTTTTTGCCCAGTTATAATGTTATGTCTGATAGCTCTGTTCATTTTAGAGCTCTCAAGGATTACTGCCAATACTGAAACATAAAGAGGGAGAAACTGCAAAATGTTACCTTAAAGCATTAGGAATTTAATTAGGTGTGATTTGGTGCTTTAAAATGGCACTCATTAGTTAGGGTCAATAAATACACTAATAAGGAACTGAATCAAAGCAGGTAACTGTTTTATAGGGTAAGATATGAAATGCAGAATTCTAACCTAAAATATAAGAGTAAAACAGGTCAGCTGATGCATTATAACAAGCAGGCATGTGGTTTTCGATTCTGTCATGTGTTATGGAGGTGCTTTCATTTTACCACACTTAATCGTCACAGCAGTCCTATGAGCTAGGTGTTAGTATCTTAATTTTGGAAGAGCATTAGGGAGATGAATTGCTTTTTTAAAATTCATGTAATCAGTGAGAGAGAAATTACAATGTAACCTCAGTTCCTCTGAATTTGGAGGGACTGAAATCAAGATTTCAGTTAGTGATGCTCTATGCACGAGAGGAAGTCCCTGCCTCATGCCTGTCCAGATAAACTCAGAACACAGCGAATCCTAGAGTCAAATCTTAACACAAAAGTGCTTTCACATCCAAATACTTCCCGGTAATTTCTTTTATGATGAATAATCAAATTTGGACTATGAAGCCCCATTTACATTTCTTCTCCTCACTTGATTCTCATCTGAAACTCTGAAGCAGCAGAATGTGTGTTGAGGGGGGAGAAGAGGGAAGTGGTGTGTACCTGTGTGTACACGTGTGTTCATGCGTGCACATATGTGTGTTTCGAGGGTGATGTTAGAGTTGTGTGTGTGTGTTTCACGGCATGAGGTTGAGATGGGGGGACAAGGAGTGGGTGAGAGAGGTTTGTGTTCGCATGAGTGGCAGAAATTTTGTTCCTGATGTGGAAACTCCAAGACATTGTCTGTGCCTCACCCACCCCCACTCTACCACCTGTTCAAAAAATCTTAATGACCCCCTCACCTGAGGAGTTGTAACTGAGAACCTTTAAGTCTGAGAAATTCTAGTGAACTTATAGGGCTTCTGAGAGGTAAAATGAGTAAACATGATGTCACTTTTTGATCCCTGCAACTGAGATGTAAGACTTGGGAAACTTAGCCGTAGAAAATCTGAAAGGAAGGGAACATTCCACTTAATATGCAACAAAAGAATGCAGGACTGGCATCTCCCAACCCAAGAGGCCTCTCTTCACTGAAAATTGTGATCTTTCAGAGTCAACAGATTTGCTAAGACCAGTTGTATTAGTTTTCTCTGCTGTGTAACAAATCACTGCAAATCTGTAGGCTTAAAACAACACCAATTTATTATCCATGGTTTCTGTGGGTCAGGGGTCCAGGCATCACTTAACCTGGTCCTCTGTGCAGCATCTCACAAGGCTGCAATGAAGGTGTTGTCTGGGCTATGTTCTCATCTGGATCTTGGGGTCCTCTTCTAAGCTCATACAGGTTACTGACAGATTTCCACTCCTTGTGGTAGTAGGAGTGAGTTTCTCAACTCCTATCCTAGACACCATCCATTTGCACAGGTAACTCACAACCTGGCTGTTTGCTTCTTCAAAGTCAGTAGGAGATGGTCTCTCCTGCTTTGAGTTTGTTCTTCTGTGAAGACCTGGTCCTTCTTTTAAAAAGCTCATGTGTGGGCTTCCCTGGTGGTGCAGTTGTTGAGAGTCCGCCTGCCGATGCAGGGGACACAGGTTCGTGCCCCGGTCTGGGAAGATCCCACATGCTGTGGAGCAGCTGGGCCCGTGAGCCATAGCTGCTGAGCCTGCACATCCGGAGCCTGTGCTCTGCAACGAGAGAGGCCACAACAGTCAGAGGCCCACGTACCGCAAAACAAAAACAAAAACAAACAAAAAATAAAAAATAAAAAGCTCATGTGATATCCTGGTAGGGCTACCCAAGATAGTCTTCTCTTTGGTTAACTCAAAGTCAGCTGATTAGAGACCTTAATTACATCTGCAAAATTCCATCTGCTTTACCACATCCTATTACTGTGAAGCGAACCATAGACTCTGCCCTCATTTGAAGGGAGGAAATTGCATATGAGTATAGACATCAGGGGATGGAGATCTTAGAATTCTGCCAGTGGACTCCAAAACAAGGTGTAAGTGTTCAAGTTGCACATGACCCATCAGGTGTAGGGGACAAATGTTAGGACCCCAATTTATAATTACTTTTTATTTCATCCACCTTAATTTTAATTTTTGTGTGATTGATGATGAATACAACCTATTAGAAAAGTAGTAGGTGTATATAATTTATAACTATATCTTTTGAAAGGTGTTTTTTTATGATGGAGAAAACAATGAAAAATTTTAGAGACTGCTGACTTAAATAGATGGCCTGACAAGCCCAGTGTGACATTGTTTTTGAGTTTCAAAAATTGACAGGTCGAACCAGATATGTCTATGTTAAAGGCATCACAAATCATTAGTTGTTTCTTTTCTTGACTTTTAGTATGCCTTGTAAATTTGTGTTGCAAACCAGACATGATGTATTGGGCAACAGGTCTTTAGTGTGAAGTTTTATGTTAATCTGGTGAGAAGCTGAGCTGTGTGTGATATTTGGTGCAGCCGCAGGTGTTAGAGACTTCCAGTTCCTAAAAAAAGTCCTTGTTTTGTCACCTTTGTTGTCTTTGGGCTTCCCTAAGAACCCCTCATCTGATAGAATCTCATTCTTGCAGCTCTTTCAGCTGTAATTTGTTCTTTTGCTGGAGCCCTGTTGTTATGGGGGTGAGGTGTGTGAAGTAGAGTGCTGTGTAATCTTATGATTAAAGATCAGTCTTACGGACAGCCTGTTCCTCCAGGCTGTGACCTTATCTTCCTTCTCCCCACACTTAGATGACACAGGAAGTCTAGAGGAGGCTGAAGGCAGAGAAATGACTTCCTCCAGGAGGGTTAAGGCTCTGGTAAAGTCTTTTCTCTAGGAGAGTAGGCTTCTGTTATGGAGACGTTTCTGAGCATACGTCACAATGTTTACTCTTCACTCTGCCAGAGATTCTTCACCATGAGAATGAACCTGGGGTGTTTCCTAGAGATAAAGCCCATAAAAATATGGGCCTCTCTAGGTCTTTGGTCCCCAGGAATTTCTCACTATTTAAATAGTCCACACTCAGATTCCAGTGATTCATCAGAACTACCACTTAGATGTTCCTACCAGTTTATTGTTCTATGAGCTTCTGCTTCAGGTAAGGAGATCTTGTCTGTGACTCTAGATTCGCCTGTCTCTCCAGATTTTGGGGGTGGCAGTTTGCCCTATGACCTCAATCCCCTGATGGGTCCAAGAAAAGTCATAGATTTTCAGTTTGTTCAGCTTTTTCTTGCTGTAAGGATGGGAGTGATGGAGTGGAAACCATTAATTTTGTTTCTTTTCTTTTATGTTTTTCTTATTGAATATGGAAACAAATCTGGAATCATAGAGATCTAGGTTTGACTTCCATCCCCGCCACTTATTTACTCTGTGAGGTTGAAAAGTAATGCCATTCTTAGGACTGTGTGAGGATTACATACAGATACATAGGTGAGCATGTGGCCTAGGATCTGGAACCGAATGCTTGCTCAGTGACTGCTGCAAGGGACCTCAAGGCTCATCAACTGCAAATCTCTACCTCATGTATTTTCCCAACTAAGAGGCTGTCTAGCCTCCGCTTGAAAAATCTTCAATGACATGGAATTCTCTAGCTTTCAGAGAACCTCTGGATAGTGCATGAGATAGTGCACAAGGACTAGGGTGCATCATAGTGCAGTGTGAGATCTGCAGACAATGTTCCCAGGGCTGGAAGGGGGCATGCTGGGGAATAAGATGCTTTTCACTAGGCAGGTTGGGGGAGGTTTCATAATGAATTTAAGCTGCATTTTGAGGGAGAGATAATCTTCTAACCTTTCCTCATGAGGCTAAAGGCATTTTGGGAGAAGTAGCAGAATGATAGAAAAGGACCTAGAAGTGAAACCAGAGTTGAGGAAGAGGGAGGAAGAGTCCTAACTGCTGAGGGAGGAATGACTATAGGGATATGTAAATTCTTGGTTCCCAATGAGAAGACCTAAGGAGAGATTGTTCTGACATTCTTTCCCATGAGTTAGTATGAAATTAGAAATATTTATTCTTGGTGTGGTCTCAAAATATTCTGTGTTGCTACCACACCCTTGTGGCAGATGCACTGTTAGTTGATTACTCAGTACCTGTGATCTCCTTTTTTTTTTTTTACCAGAAGGATGATTTTGTTTATTTACAGAATTATTAAATAACTTTT
Source organism: Mesoplodon mirus (assembly GCF_964341445.2). Lineage (NCBI taxonomy): Eukaryota > Metazoa > Chordata > Mammalia > Artiodactyla > Ziphiidae > Mesoplodon > Mesoplodon mirus. The sequence continues at coordinate 10,938,150 of NC_138992.1, forward strand.
CAGATTCTTTTTTCAAAGAAAATCAAAGGAAAAAAGTATTGAGGAAATATAAATGTGAATTGCACTATAACCAAGGAGGTAAGCTGATGAACCATCTGTGATCTTCTTTCTTGCTGACAAAACTGTGGTTTTATATGGCCTAGTGATTGTTCCAAGCCATCAGTGAATCATAACTGGTCTAAGCCTAAGCCAGTTATGAAGATCCTGAATTCCCAGTGTTCCCAGTGACCCTTGCAGTTAGAGATTCCACGTGAAGCAGTCTGGCAGGAGGTGGAAGGGGAAGCTGACTTCAAGAAAGCTTCTGATTTCCAGATAAATAGTATACATGTTCCTGTCTTCGTTCTTCTGCCAATTCTATCTGCCTAGGAGGATCTGATGCTTGGACCAGCAGTCATCACCTTACAACTGTCTGCTTCCCAAATGCTTGTTAAGTGAGAAAATAAGACTCTAATTAAAGTCACTAAGGTATTTTGCTTGTATCTAAGAGCATTTCTAACTAATATCTCATAATTCATATTTAAAATTTTCCTCCTTGCCTCATTCTATACCATCTTCAATTTTTTTCCTGAAACGTTGCCCATTTAGACATTTGACATGGGCCACTCTGACTTGGAGAGCAACAGCAGGAGAGGGCATATCTGAAGACGCTCATTTCTGCATGTTGGTAGGGATACACATGTTATCTTGGAGGTACAACCCTTAGACTAAAAACAGTAAGTTTCCTTCTGTGATGTGCTAAATGGTGTTTAATATGAGGGAGGAGGAGGAGAAGCTACTGACACTCATTGGGAAGCAGGACTTCAAAGACAACAACAGCTAAAGATTCCAGTGCAGAGTCCACAGCTAGGGTGGTACCAATTTCTAAGCCTTTCTAAAAAATCATGATATAAGACTTTTGAAAGAATCACGTTAAGGCTCTGCAACTCAGAAATTAGCTGGAGCCACCCTATTTCTTGCACTATATAGATAAGATTGCCCAGTGCTGGCTACATCACCCCTTGGATTCCTGAGGGGCAGAAGTTCTCCAGAAAGTCATTTCTGGCTCGGAATTCTTGCTGCTCCTGAAGTTGTTTACTTTAGAAATTCTGCTGCCTTCACGAAGGTGTTGCCTCTCTTTCCATTGACAAATAACTGTAGAAAGAAGCCTCTGTCCATGATTTTCAGAAATAAAGCAGGAAGAAAAAAATAACAGAATTTATCCAAAGCATTTGAGTATCTGACTTTAGTGGCAGATTGGGGAGCCTGAGGTGTTGACCTCTGCAACATATATGACATCAGATTAAGAGATATATTTAATTTGGGGATAAGTATTAGGTGATGAGGGAAGCCTGGGATTCTGGAGGTCTTGTGGGAGCTGAGAACAATGGGATATAAAAAAGGAAGAGTTAATCTTGAGGATCTCTTAGGGGTGGTAGAAAAAAGAGTGCAGAATGCTATGGTAGCATTAAATTAATCTCTGAAATTCTGCTGTGAACAGTATGGGCTGCAGTTACGGGAGATTGTTCAGTCACTTGGGGAGCCCTGTGGTCCTCCCACAAATGATGGTGAAGGGATAGTCAAGGTTGAGGATATGGAATTTCCTTAAATTTGGGAGTGGGAACATCCTTAAATTATTGTTATCACCCATCAAGTTGCTCTGTTCTCCTTTACCTCTCCTCTCTCCTCATTTTTCCCCCTTAGGTTCCTTCTAGTTCCCTTCTCTTTGGGAGAAAAAAATAATAATCCTCCCATTTTCTCTGGAACTCCTCAGCTTTGGTGTCCTTTCATATCTATGTTGACATAGGTAAGGGGCTACCAAATCAAGTTTTTGGGTTTTTTTCTGGTAATGCCTTTATTGAGATTTCACATACCATACAATTCTCCTATTGAAAGTACACAATTCATTATGTATTTTAGTGTATTTACAGAGGTGTACACCATCATTACAGTCTAATTTTTAGAACACCTATATAATGCGTCATCTTCATTCCCATTTTCTATTTGCTGTTGGGAAAAGGAATATAGGGTGTTAGGCACAATTACGTATGATAATAGCTATTGCACTATATATATGTATACATACATATATATATATGTATTATATATATAGTTGTTCTTAGAACACTTTATTTTCTGTTAGCAAATTGGTCTTGGAGGAAGGAAAAAAGAAAAGAAAGGAAGAAAATAAACGAATCGATTGAGGTAGAATTTTTTACGTTGAAGGTTTATAATTTCTAAAAGTCTTGGAAAACATCTTGGCGTTTTCTGAGGAAGGCAACGGTGTGATTTGACCTTGGACAGATTGCACAATATGTTTTTGTTTGATGACAATTTACATAAAAATATTGAATGGCGATTAGGTTTGTAGTAGGTTTTACATAAATCATAATTTTCCTTTCCCATGTCACCCTGGTAAAATATTTTTAAATGGTGACTGGAGCTCATTCTTTAGCTCCCATGAGCTAAATTTCACAAGTGAAATGAATAGGTTAGTGAACTGCACATGGTATTTAGCTGTTGGAGGCCTACAGTGCCCTAGTGCAGAAAGTACTGCTCAGATTTTGCACACAGCAGATGTAGAAGACAAGGCTGCTTTTGACTTAATTTTGAGCAAATGTACAAGTACTCAGGATGCCATGAAGCTGAATAGGCTTTTTGTCACCTTTCAGAAAAAGGGGAGGATGAAAGGAAAATAGAACTCATATCAAGTGTCCCGAGGACAAGAGTTTCAGAGCCACTGCCAAGTTCAGATCTTCAAACGTATTATACAAGCCCTGGACCTCAGCACCAGTTGCCCAGAGAGCAGCCCACCAGAACCTCTGATCCTGCTTCTTCTCACCTCTTTCTCTTTCCTAATATTCTGATAGAATGAACTAATCTTGTTAGCCAGATTCTTGCTCCATCACCAACAAGCTTTGCAATCCTGCACAACCCATGAGCTTGAGCTTGAGCTTGTTTATGCGACAGAAAATGGGACTAAAAATTAGCTATCTAAGAGCATTACTGTGAAGATTATAGATACTATACCTGGAGTATCTGTATATCACACACAATACACAATAGCCTTAGATCTTCTTTCATTTTGACAGTAAGCCAATACTTAATAACCAGTTTGTTCACTAGTCAAAACTAGCTGGTGTTCAGACAAGTTAAATTGTGGCTTCTTGTACAGCATAAAGGGACGTTTTATGTGTTTTTTAAGAATTATGTCCATTAAAGTATAAAAGAAATCTATAACTTGCGCTCTGGACTGGTTCATTTGCCCAAAGGTCAGAATAATAAAACTTTTTTTTGGGGGGGGTGAAGGCAGAAGGATGGGTACCAAAGATTAAAAACTAAGGGAAAAAACCAGCATGTTTAACAACCTAATTAATGGCCAGTTTCCAGTTCAGTGAATGCCATCATTTAAGTAATGCACTTTAATTACTTCATGTTGAAAGTCATCTTTTCTCACATGGGTTGAGGTTCTGAAAGTGTTTATTTATAATCGGTCATGAATTTTTATTTTTTCCAGTTATTCTGTGCAGCTCTTTAGTGAGCACCTGCCTCTTACCTCTACCTAGAGTTTATGATTCTTTTGGGAAAAAAAAATCTACTAAGTAAGAGATGTGCCTAAAACAAAGACATCAGAAAACTTGACCTGATGCTATCTCATTCAATAATCCAAGCCTCAGTGCACCTTCTGATATGGTGACAAGACAATATCCTTTGATGGTAACATCGGCGAGTCCTCCTGCATGTGTGGAATGAAAAGCTCTTGAAACCAAAGAACTGAGCCTGATGTGTTGCTTGGTCCCTGTCATGTAACTTCTCAGAGTATAATCAAAGAGGGTATCTGATCATTAACAGAAATAGCAAGAATGGGGGAACCCAAGCCAGATGGAATATGCAGAGCTTTTGCAAGTGTGTGTGTATGTCTGTGATCTCGCACCTGTTAGGTAAGCCACCCCCTACCCCAGCCAGATGGAACCTCCTGTTAACAGACTTCATTAGCCACAGAGAGGTGCCAGTGTCTCCCTTGGGTTGTTTCTCATCCTGTGTCTCCATTCTTGAACACTTAAAAAATATTAGGGTATTTTTGGCCAGTAAGACACCTGCTACAATTGCATAAATGAGTAGTTATGGGACTTTTGATGGAAGGTGGAGGAGGAAAGTGAGTGTGCTTAATTTTGGAGCACAGAACACAATGTTATTTTTTGTTCTATTTTGTTTAAGCAAGGCCTGAGGAGAAAAGTCATAGTCATGCAGATGGAACCAGACCATCCAGAAATTCCAGATAGAAAGGTAAAACCAATCACCCACCAAAGCTGTAAAAATATTTATTCACTTCTCAATTGCTCCTCCAACTTTCTGAATCAGGACTCACCATTTTGTAACTCAGGCCCAACCTAAATTAAATTTAAATGAATCTCTTGAAAAGAAGAGGAAGAGGAGGAGGAGGAGGGGTAGGGGGGGGAGGAAAAGGAGTAGAATCCAGTTTCTTATTTGAGGACACTAGTGATTGTTTCCAGTTTGTTGCCAGTTGTCATGGTAACTTTCCTCACCATGATCAGTCAGCCAGCATCACTTATTTATTTATTTTTTAATTTTATTCCAACAAAAACAGGTCTCCTTCAGTCAAGCACAAGCCAGATAAATGCTTTTTTTCTCAGTGTAAATGGATGGCCAGTTGTTTCCATCATTCAGAGGCTTCCTCTGTTTAAACATTCTCCTCTGCATTTGTTTGTTCACTGTAAGAACCATGGCGACCACATCTAGAATTTATTTTCCTATTTTCAGAGTGATATTGAACTGTTAAAAGACCAGGAATCACTAGAAATAAAGGATCAGTTTAGAGCCAAGTCTTAACTCCATGTCAAGAAGATGAAGTCCAACCACGCAGTTGAATAGTCAGTTGCAGAGAACACAGCAGAGCAGGATCTTTCCTCTCTTCCTAGCACTGTTCCCAGTTGTGTGTTATTGGGCCAGGCCCCATCCCTTCCTGGGGCTCAGTTTGCTAATCAGTAAAAAAGGAAGGCTGGACTAGATGAGTTCAAGGGCCTTCTGGTGTTTCAGAAGAAGGAGGCAGTCATGAAGGTGTATACACAGGTTCTGGAAGGCAGCTGAGAAAAACAGGGTTGGGTAGCAGACCTCTGAACATCATCTTGGGAGAACATAAGACAGTGGGCATAGGTTTTCTTTTAAGTGTTATCTTCTTGCAAATTATGGTACTCATGGTATTACAAAGAGATGGTGGATTTTAACATCTATTATGTTTTAGAGAGTTTGTCTCCTACCTATTCACTGAAGACTGAGATATTACTTTAGACTATCAAGATGTTTAGGAGACACAGCCATGCTCCCTCCATGTTAACTTTTTCCTTCTCTTTTTTTAAATCCCTCCTTCTCAGTATTATGGGAGCATAGAGGGCACATAAGTAATGGCCCTGGTCTCCCTGGAGGAACCTGCTAAACAGAACGCTGCTCTTGGAGAATTTGGATTGGGCCATCTTATAGGAATTTAATTAGAATCAAGGCCTATTCATTCAAACTGTATTTTATTTCATCATGGCTTCAGCCTCCGCTTTGTCCTATTCTGTTTTTTTTTTTTAACATCTTTATTGGAGTATAATTGCTTTACAATGGTGTGTTAGTTTCTGCTTTATAACAAAGTGAATCGGTTATACATATACATATGTTCCCATATCTCTTCCCTCTTGCGTCTCCCTCCCTCCCACCCTCCCTATCCCACCCCTCTAGGTGGTCATAAACCACCAAGCTGATCTCCCTGTGCTATGTGGCTGCTTCCCACTAGCTATCTATTTGACGTTTGGTAGTGTATATATGTCCCTGCCCCTCTCTCACTTCATCCCAGCTTACCTTTCCCCTTCCCGTGTCCTCAAGTCCATTCTCTAGTAGGTCTGTGTCTATTCCTGTCTTACCCCTAGGTTTTTCGTGACCTTTTTTTTTTTTCTTAGATTCCATGTATATGTGTTAGCATACGGTATTTGTTTTTCTCTTGCTGACTTACTTCACTCTGTATGACAGACTCTAGGTCCATCCACCTTACTACAAATAACTCAATTTCGTTTCTTTTTATGGCTGAGTAATATTCCACTGTATATATGTGCCACATCTTCTTTATCCATTCATCTGTTTATGGACACTTAGGTTGCTTCCATGTCCTGGCTATTGTAAATAGAGCTGCCATGAATATTTTGGTACATGACATTTTTTGAATTATGGTTTTCTCTGGGTATATGCCCAGTAGTGGGATTGCTGGGTCGTATGGTAGTTCTATTTTTAGTTTTTTAAGGAACCTCCATACTGTTCTCCATAGTGGCTGTATCAATATACATTCCCACCAACAGTGCAAGAGGGTTCCCTTTTCTCCACACCCTCTCCAGCATTTATTGTTTCTAGATTTTTTGACGATGGCCATTCTCACTGGTGTGAGATGATATCTCATTGTAGTTTTGATTTGCACTTCTGTAATGATTAGTGATGTTGAGCATTCTTTCATGTGTTTGTTGGCAATCTGTATATCTTCTTTGGAGAAATATCTGTTTAGGTCTTCTGCCCATTTTTGGATTGGGTTGTTTGTTTTTTTTGATATTGAGCTGCATGAGCTGTTTGTAAATTTTAGAGATTCATCCTTTGTCAGTTGCTTCATCTGCAAATGTTTTCTCCCATTCTGAGGGTTGTCCTTTGGTCTTGTTTGTGGTTTCCTTTGCTGTGCAAAACTTTTAAGTTTCATTAGGTCCCATTGTTTATTTTTGATTTTATTTCCATTTCTCTAGCAGGTGGGTCAGAAAGGATCTTGCTGTGATTTATATCATAGAGTGTTCTGCCTTTGTTTTCCCCTACCTATTCTGTGCTTGCTTGGGGCTTCCTTTCAAAATGATCTAAGGATATACAAACTCTTTAAGAAAAAAATTTTTTTTTTTAGGTAATACACTTAGGACATTTTACTATCCTCAGTCTTTAGGGAGTCTTTAAGTGCTGTAACTTTCTGCGTTAAGGGTTCACATTTATTCTTGTTTTACCCAACCACTTACCCTGTTTCTATGAGGCAGAAGCTGGACTTTGCAAGAAGTGAATTGTATTCAAACTAGTCTAGAGCAAAGCCAGATACCATAGTGATGAACTCAGAGAGACCCAAGAACTGAAATGTTAAAGCCTGGTGACCTTTTTCCAGTCATACCCCAGTTGAAGCTGCAATTTCTCCTTCTGTAACATAAGCAGACTATGCTATATGCTCTGTCAGCTCCCACCTAGTTCTGACCTTCTGTGAATTTTTTTTTAAGTGAGATACATTAAGGAAAGCAACATAATTTAAGATTGTATTTAGTTTTGTTGTCTTTTAAATGATCAGTCTAGTTACCTCTAGAATGTTTTGAATCTCCAAATACATTGTCTCAAAGTGTTATCTTTTTCTTAGTTCACCAAGACTAGGGAGTGTACTTGGAGTGTTCTGAACACTGACAGGTTATAAAATTACAGGGTGATCATCAAAGGTGTTTGTTGGATATTTGGGGTATCCTTACTTACTACTGTATTCCTGGATTCTGGTAGAGAATACATAGTCCCACAAAGGCAAAAGGGAATGAAACAATCTGCTCAGTGAAGATGGTAACAATCGCTCTGAATGTTCAAGCCTTTTCAGTAAAGCTTGTGACTGACCACCAAACCCAAAGCTGGCTTTCCTATTTTTTTGTCTAAATATAAACTTTAGAATCTGACTTCAGAACACATGGATCTGAAAAATAGAGTCTGTGTGTTACTCAGTCAGCCATCATGGAGGAACTGTGGCCTGGCTTGTACTCACAGTCTTTGACAGAATGAAGTATACAAGAGCAAGGGCTACGTGACCTTTTCTATAAAGTTACCCTACCTTCCTTTAAAAAATGGTTCAATGGATTTTAGACTTTCCCCATGTAAATTAGCTGCTCCTTTTCCTGTAATGAATAATGAATATGGGGCAGGGGGAAAGACTAGGGTGAAGCAGGAATAATGCACCCTTCTCTATGGCAATGGGCCAAGGAGGGATGGGAGTCCCCCCACTCCCAAATTATAGGCTTGGAATTCGACAAACCTGAGCTTGAGTCCCTGTTCCATCATGTATTAATTGTGCACATGGAAAAATGTCCTCTTTTTGTGTTATTTTAATTCCCAAGGTCTAATTTTTCCACATCTGTAATTTGAAGAAAATATTGCCTATCTTGTAAAGTTCTAGTGAAAATTAAATAAGATCATGTGTATGAACTGCTCAGTTTAGCAACAGGCATAAGGTACTTTCTCAACACACAATAACACAAAAACACAATAGAGTTTTTATCACTATTTAGCAAGGCATGTCGCTACTCAGGGTCTCAATAATCTCACCTAAAAATAAGATGATTCAATATTCACTCAGGTCCTTCCTAAATCTGTGGTAGAATTTCCCACATTTATTTGGCCACAGAAACTTTAAGAAAGATAGAGTCCTAATAGAACCAACAGTCATTCTTGAGGACATAAATGGTGAATAGTAAGCACTGAAGCATGTTCAAGCATGTTCATACCTGTGATCATCACACATATGGTGCATATTCATTCACTCATCATCGCCTCTGGTGATTTCCCGTGTCACACAGCCAAGGATCTCTGGCAGTTTCTTTTTATTCCCCGAGAGAGCAAATCATTTCTTATAGTATAATGTCCATTTTAATTACATACACACATTTAGGTGTTTGCATTCTTAAAAATACAGTTAAGTTATATTTTAGAAGATAAACTTAACTTCAATTGTTTTTGGGATGAAACATCTATTAACAGTGTTCATCAGTAACTAACTGGCCAAGCTTCACATCCTGTTTCGGCTAAAGCAGTGTTTTTCAAGCTTTTGTAGCAGAGACTCACAGCAAGAAATACATTGTGCCTTGCAAGTGCACACACACATACAAATGTATATAATTGGAATAAAGTATTTGATGATATAATGACCTCTTCTACAGCGAAACATTCTATTTTTGCATTCTATTCTATTCTATTCTATTTTTTCTATATCATATTTAAAGCACTGCTGATCAAAGCCCACTGCTTTGATTTCCAGACCCACTAATGGGCAGCGCTCTCCGTTTGAAAAAGAGCTAGGGATTAATCTAGGAAATGCATGGTGTATGTGGCTCTCCTTTACCCAGGCGGGGGTACTTCTTATGTTACACTTCAAGTGTATTTGAAACGGAACCTTCTCTAACCTCCAAAAAGCCTATGGAGGGGGCATTACCTAGGACGGGTCCTATTGCCCAGCTGATGAGAGGCAGCTGCAGACTCCCAGGCTTAGAGAAGAGGGGACTAGAAGGGAGCCCACAGTTGCCTTGGAGAAAAGCCCAAGGGTAATCCTGGGAGGAGGGTTTGGAGGTTCTGCCCACGCCCTTGGGACCCAGGAGGACCGCTGGGGGATGTCCCCTTCCTCATGACTCACAAGACCGCCACAGTTTGCATCCCTGCCACCCAGGCTCGTCCCACCTGTTCTGCTCCCGGAAATCAGCCTGCAGCTTTCCTTTGCCCCAAATTTCCACATGCTCACGCCTGAGCTTGAAAACCTTCCTCTGTCTGTTCCTTCCCCTTCTAATGTCAGAAGCCTGCTTCCTATTGATCTGTCATATCTGCCCTGGAAACTTTCCTTACCAGTCCCCCATACCAACCTCACCCCCCATCCCCAGGACCGAAATAGAGACTTCATTTTTACCCAAGGCATCCTTTTTTAAACTCTCCCCATTATAACACATGTTGCATTGTACATAATTATTTTTCTTTTCCACTAAACGGTAGACTCCTCCCAGAGGGCAGGGACCTATCTCTTTGTTTATTGTTTTATCACCACGTCCTAGTACACGTCCTTTGCCTATGATCATGTCCAAAATATTTGTTGAAGAAGTGAAGTCATGAGTAAAACATACTCATTTTATAAATTGCTTACCATGGGCTATGTTGCTTACTAGGAGCCATCTGCGTTCAAGTACATCACCTCATTCAACGGTTGTAACAAAACTGTGAGGTGCGGAGGGAAGATAGAATGATTTGCTGCTGGTAGATTAAAAAGCTGAGGTTCAGAGAGGTGAGGGGGATTTTCTGAGGTCGCACAGCTGGCTAGTGGAGAAGGGCGAGCATGGAGGCTTTGGATTCTATGCACAGCACAGTTCACACACACAGATCCATTCTCACACATGACCTTCAGAGTTGCAAACAAAAGTCTCACTGATCTGTCCTCATTGTCGGAGTTTTCTGTGAGATGAATGAGCAAAAGGGTGGATACAGACACAAAAGCTTGGGTTCGGGCTTCCCTGGTGGCGCAGTGGTTGAGAGTCCGCCTGCCGATGCAGGGGACACGGGTTCGTGCCCCAGTCCGGGAGGATCACACATGCCGCGAAGTGGCTGGGCCTGTGAGCCATGGCCGCTGAGCCTGCGCGTCCAGAGCCTGTGCTCCGCAACGGGAGAGGCCACAGCAGTGAGAGGCCCGCGTACCGCAAAAAAAAAAAAAAAAAAAAAAAAAAAAAGCTTGGGTTCAAGATTGGGCCCATTTTACTGATAATGGAAACTACACCCCCTGAGAATTCTAGAAGACGTTGACCATAGTAGAGGGATTTCAGAAAACAGAATTTCTCCTTCCAACTTGGTTACCCCTGACACCTGATTGCATAGAATTTGGAGCAAGAGTTACCTGAAAACATTAAGGAGACGAAGTGTGTCTGTCTTGACATGCATCTTGCATCTGAAAAGTTCAGATACATAAAGAGATGCTTTTGTATAATTCATGTTATTTACTAGAACGATTTTACTGGCCCTCTGAATATCATTGTGTTCTCTGCTATAAATATGCACTTAGACCCTTTCCAAACCACTAGTCATTTGCCCAGCAGGCCATAAAAGCAATGTATCATGTAACCATGTATTGGGATGAAATTTCAAAAGCTCTCCATTTAGGCAGCAGGCCTTAGTGGGTTTGGGGAGCTGTAACATTATCCATTTAATTATACATTTAAACTCACTGAAAAAAAAAACCTGTATTATTTACACAATTGCCTATAATATTCTCTCCAAGCTGTTAGACCTGAGTCAGAAACCATTAGAATGCTAATCGAGAGAAGACTATGAAATACATTTCCTTGGTGCAACTGCAGCAAATTTTGTAGTCCCTTTTATTTGAGCCACAAGGTTTTTTTTTTTTTTCCCCTCAGACCTCTGTCTGAAGGGGGCTTCCATAGCCATGGTTGGGGTACTACCTACACAGCTAATTTGGGAACATAACGTAATCTGCCAATATTGACTGTATTTCTCAAAGACAATGTCTTGCACAGGCATGGCGCCTTATACTTGAGAAGAAGCAAATTGTTGGAATGGGCAAGTTGTCTTCTTTGAGGGGAAAAAGTTGCTCAAGGAGATGATCCTGCCAGGGATAGACATTGCATTCACTGTTCTCATTTAGATGAACAACTTGAGAGACACAGAGAATGTCTCTTCCTGGATCCCAGGCATTCTAGAGTGTGGTGGAGCAGACACAGGTGTGTGGAAGGAAGTCCAAAGGTCTGTATTTCTTTTCCAATATTTTTGAGCAGCTACACAGTTCCCGGTCCTCTACGCATGCTGGCAACACAGAGGCAAACAGAAATAGTTCTTGTCTTAGGGGACTGCAGTCTTCAGACAGGAGGCAGATAGCAAAGCAGAAAATTATGCTCGTTGACGAAGACTCTGACAGAAGAACCAAGACACTTTTGACATTGCGCAAGCCCAGAGGTTTTCAAATGCCCCAGGTTCTGGTTTTCTTTTTGCCCCAGGATGTGCTCAGGGCCTCACACGTAAGCTTCCTGTCTCTCTTGCCTTCATCCTGCCCACCCCAGCTGGTCATTATCTTGCATTTATCCCTCAGACTTTGTCCATGGGCCTCCCCTTTGCTCGGGTATGTATTGTTACATGGCTGTGCACATGGCTTCAGTTTTCCCCTGACTCTTCCTTCACTATGAGTACTCAACTTTGACTTTTCTATACTCCCCCTGTAAAAGATTCTTAAGCTTGTAGGGGCTTGATGCTTCCAGACACATATATAGTTTAATATCATGTGAGACCAGGGAACTCAGAAACCTCCGCGTCTAGCATCTGATTTATCTCCTCTAAGCAATGATAACTTGGAATGACTTTGTATCCTTTTGCATCATGGATAGACTATCCTCTTGTTTATTTTGTTGTCCCTGCTCACTGCTTTATGTTGTTATACAATATAGCTGATGTTTCCCATATTCTCCTGATACAAAACAGTTCCACTGATGTGTAACATTTAGGTAGCTTGCTTCATCAAAGCACAATGATCTTCTGTGGAAATCCTTGGAAAACAAAGACCTGGGCCATCGCCATGATAATATCAGAAACCCTTCTTCCCACCTCTACTCATACCTGAATTGTCATGGGGCTGAGAGACACAGCAATAGTCCTTTCAGCAAAAATGCACTGAACTTACCAAAATGGCAAACATTGGCTCATGATGGGTTAGAAAGAGGTCATAGGATTTGGTGCGGGGGGGCGGGGATATGCTATACATTTTATTCAGTTTAACATAAGTAAAGAGATTTGCTGTATTACATCAAATGTAGGAGAGATCTGGATAGATCATGGATCTGTCCTTCCTGGAAACCGCTTTGAACTTAAGTAGTCTCTTGGCAACGCTGAAATTTACATTTGTGGGTATTTTAGGGCTCTGAAAATCAATCCATGGACTGTTAAATGAATCCTTCATTTCTATTACAAAATAGACCCTACCATTCGATAACCGTATGATATAACGGAAATAATTTAAGAACTTCTCGATTCAGTTTACTCCTTTGCATCATAGGAATAGTAATAACCACCTTGTGAGGTAGAATTAATTGAGATGACTTCTGTGAAGTGCCAAGTCCAGTTCTTGTATAAAGTAGGCATTATGTATATGGCATTTATTTATTTATTTATTTATTTATTTAAATTTATTTATTTTTGGCTGTGTTGGATCTTCATTGCTGTGCACAGGCTTTCTCTAGTTGCAGTGAGCGGGGGCTACTCTTCGTTGCGGCAAGCGGGCTTCTCATTGCGGTGGCTTCTCATTGCAAAGCACAGGCTCTAGGCGCGTGGGCTTCAGTAGTTGTGGCACATGGGCTCAGTAGTTGTGGCTCATGGACTCTAGAGCGCAGGCTCAGTAGTTGTGGCGCACGGGCTTTGTTACTCCGTGGCATGTGGGATCTTCTGGGACCAGGGCTCAAACCCATGTCCCCTGCATTGGCAGGTGGATTCTTAACCACTGCGCCACCAGGGAAGCCCCTATGGCTTTGTTATAATATGCTTAGCTCATCAGGTCGAGTGCTAGGCTCACGAAATTTCGTTGCCAACTGTAGAAGATGATTTTGCTTTCCAGTATTTTCTTTTAACTCCAGTCCAAAGAAAAGAAGGAAGGAAGGGAGGAAGGGAGGAAGGGCAAAAAAGATGTTAGACAACAATAATAACAGAGAGAGTATTTCAAAGTGTATGAAAGGTCACATTTCTTTGGGTAGAAATCTGTTCCTCCTATCTCTTGGGCTTGCAGGCCGGGCTGGCTATGCTGCAGAGATCAGAACCCCAGTGTTTATTTGTGCAATCCTCACTTTCGCTGGCAGCTGCTCCAGTCCAGGAATTTTATGGCAGGAAATATAAAGTGCTGTTGGATTTGGGTGCTCTAGAGTCCTGGGTAGCATTGTCCTTTCTTAAGAAAAAAAAAAGAGAAAGAAAAAAGTAAGAGGGTGACAATCAGCTAAGGACTATTAAGCTTCATGGCCTTGATCTTATCGTATTGCATCTACTCTTACCAGTTCTTAATGACTACAATGTAATAACATCTTTAAAATTTATTGAGACAATTAGAAGCAAACAGTTCTTTTGACCCCCAGCTCTTTCGAAGTCACATGATGCTACAAGAGAAAGTGGAGCCATGAGACAAAAGTCCTTTTCAAGGTGTTCGTAGTTTAATGTGCATTTTAGATTCCAAAGTGCCATGAGGAAAAGGGAGCTGGATTGTACGATGAAGACACCAGAATTCTGGTCTCAGCTTTTCCTTTAATTTGTGAGCTCATCTTGGGTTTGAGGCTGCAGATTGTCTTCCCTGACCTTAATATACTCATATGTAAAATGGGAATGGATCCAAGGTCACTTCCATCTCTAAAATCCTTTTTTTGTAAAAAAAAAAAAAAAAAAAAAGAAGGAACTCTATCGGGTGGTTGAAAACAAATGCTTTACTTCAGGTCACTGCCTACACTGTTGACCTCATTATTTACAGGACACTGCTGTGTCCACAGCACTGGTTAGATTGGCAGTGGAACATGTGACTTCTCTCTTACGTCCAAGCCACAGCCTACCGGACAACAAGGCTGAGCATCCCATTGAAAAGTAGATCAGGAGGCCAGTGACCTTGAGCCTTCATGAGGGAGTCCATGATTAGGAAAATGATAGGCAGGACTGACTCACCTGGAAGCTGAACCCAAAAGCCATGAGGTCAATTCAGGATTGAGGCATAGAGTGTGGTTCCCAAATACACAGCAGTTATGGCAGAGCTGGCTGTAGTGAGGGTCTAACAGAGCAGACAGGAAAAAGCCAGGAGAGATGTTATGATTGAGACTTTGTGAGAACCTTGAGACACATGCATGTGTGAGTGTATGAGTGCATGCACACGCATGCACACACACACACAGAATAATTATTTTAGGGCCAGGCCATTTAGTGCACAGAGTTTAGGCATGAGGGCTCTGAAGTCATGCTAACTGAATTTAAATTCTAGCTTTGTGACCTTGGGTAAGTCATTTAATCTCTCTGGGCCTCAGTTTTCCCACAAGTGATACATAGTGGGAGCTGATAGTACCACTGACTTCGTGGGATTGTAGATAAAGTTCTTAGCATAATTCATGAATCATATTAATAGCTTGATAATTTTGTGCCTATTATTATTATTGTTTTATTCATTACATTTATATATAGCCCTACAATAAACACCTTTTCCTTGAGGTAATACAAGTTAGGTCTTTCCTTCCTTGCAACTAGCAAGTCTTAACTAAGGTAAACTCCCATTCTGCCAGTGTAAAGAATTTTATGGCAGGAAATACAATCTTTGCCTCTGTCTGTCTGTCTCTCTCTAACTTTGAAACTGTTTAGTCTCCAGTCAAAAGAAATGTGCCTTATACTTCAAGGCTGATCTGTATCTCTCCTTCTCCATGAGACTTTCATTGATTATCATAACCTGATTTTCATCTCTGTTGAATTTTGTTGGCATCCATATAACACTTTGTAGAACTGTATCTGAGGACTATTCCCACCACCATAGCACATAACTGTATGCTGTTTTGATTGTGGTGTTCGTGGTATTTCATGCTTAAATCTTCTCTCTCCCAACAAAGTATAAGCTTTTTGAGGGTAAGAGCTATGCTTGGCATTTATTTATTTCCCAAAGTGTCTAATATAATGCTGGAATTACCAAAGGAATTTAAGACATTTACATTATTGGATAAATGTGGGTAAACCATGAAGACTTCCTCCACAGAGCTGTCCTTCCATTCCTGATTTCACCTTTGGCTAGCCCATTCAGCAATTTTGCAATATTTATTTAATAGTGGAAGACTTGAAAGTAAACAAGTTTAAAGAAGTCCAGTGCATCCGGTTCTCCTGTTATATGTGCAGCTAATAAACTGGGCAAATCATATCTACTTTCTGAATCTTAATTTCAACATGGGCTAATTGAATCTGATAAATGTTTTGACCTCTAATTTTTCTACCATATTGTTCTAGTATCCATGAAAGATTATGACTGATTTCCTTGTATTTATTCTTTTGTAAACCTCTTTAATGGGGTTTATTTGTGCTTGGAACCTTAGAGTGGTCCCAGAGGCAGTGTAGCACGGTGGTTAAGATGAGGGCTTTAGAGTCTCAGACCTGGGTTTGAATTCCAGCTCTGCTTACCTACGAGGTGATTTTCAGCAAGTCACTGAACCTCTGATCCTCAGAATAAGACCTATCTCTGATCGCTGGCATGAGGACCTGGGATGAAGATGTATATTAAGCAAAATCATTTAGAATATGATGGTAAAGGACAGAGCTTGGACTATATTTATCTCTAAAACCCACATGGCTGAGCATCAGCTGTCCCTCACTGGGCACTCTGTATTAGGGAAGATTTTTCTTTTCATCTGGTTGCACTGGTGGAGGATAGATATAGCTGATCTTTAGAATCGTTTTGCTTGTTGACTCTGAGGAATAGGAGATGCTGTGGATGCAGTAGTCGGGGGAGGGGGAAGCTCCGGCTGAGACTTAGATACAGACAAATGGTAAGACGTCCCCAACGGCCTTGATCTTTGTATTCAGCCTTTACTGCATGTACTGCCTCCATTTTATTACCATCTAAGACCTTGGAAATGACTCTCAAAGGATCTTTCCTCTTTTGGAACTTAGCTTATGCCAATGAATGGGCTATAGACCAACTCTGCGACCTTAGTAGATTTTTTCCCCACATCTACAATCCTCTGTTTACTTACATATAGAATGAGGATGATAATAATTACCTGCCTCTTAGGAGCTTAAGTAATACGATGCATGTGGCTCCTAGTAAGAGCTCAGAAAATATTATCTTTTACTCTTATCATTGTCCATGTAAGATGACAGCTGTGAATGAAGAGGGCTGATTAACCACCAGTAGAGTCACAGGGAGGAGCTGGCTAGATGGGCTGGAGGCCAGATGCCTGTGAAAAGCCTTCCTGGGTAGGGCTAACAACACATGCAGAGTTTGGAGTGATGGAAGAGCAGAGTGTGTCAAGGGATCTCTAAGTATGTCAAATGCTGGAGCTTAGGCTGGGCATGTGCTGACGACATGGGTGGAGGGAAGAGACAGAAAACATAGGGCAGGATCACACCAGGCTTTGGTTGACAAATTTTCAGGACACATCTGTTCCTTCTGTTTATTGGCTAAACCAGGAGGCGTTTCCAGCCTTCAAGTTCTCAAGCCTCCCCTGACTTGTACTCCAGTGTTCCATGGGTCACTTAATCTCTCTGAGGCTCAGTCCACTCGATGGTAACACGTTCTGCTTCTTTTTTTTCTCTCTTTTAAAAATTTTAATTTTATTATTACACATTTAACTTTACAGCAAAACAATATCACATACTTTAATTTACAGAAGGATAGAGTGGCATAGAGGAAAGAGCCTTAGAGCTTTAATCTCGGCTCTTCTACTGCAATGGATCTACCATTTAACCCACTCTGCTTCCCCTTAATGTGGAGGATTATAATTCTCCATGCTATTCAGTCTGGGTTTACGTTCTGCTTCTTTATGGGGTTGTTGGCCCCAAACTGCATGGTAAGAGTACATGTGGCTTGTAGGTGCTATGCAAGTACAAATTTTTTTTTTTTTTTTTTTTTTTTGGCCGCACCGTGTGGCCTGTGGGATCTTAATTCCCTGACCAGGGATGGAACCTGCACCCCTGCAGTAGAAGCGCAGAGTCTTAACCACTGGACTGCCAGCAAATTCCCTAAATATTTTAAATTAAATGTTGCTTCATGACATCACATATTATATTAAAAACAAAATGCATCCTATCATCTTGATATTTGATCAGTATAATAGATACAGATATTTGAAATGTAGCAGTAATAATAATGCTACTCTAATAGCAATCATCTTTTTTAGCATTTGCCACTGAAATAAGCCCTTTATAAATATGGCCCCATTTAATCTTCACAATAACTCTATTAGATAAATAATAGTATTCCCACTTTACAGATGAGATAATTGAGCCTCAGCATAGTTAAGAAAACTGCCTACAGTCCCGCAATTCACAACATCACAAATAATGCAGTTGGGATTTGAATCTGGGTCAACCCGAGTCTCTTGGTTGAGTCATGCAAAGGAAGCAACAAGATTGTGAACCTGGATGTGCTGAAAAAA